>NC_045438.1:45798846-45856892 GCF_002776525.5 Piliocolobus tephrosceles
GAAGGAAGGAAGGAAGGAATGAAGGAAGGAAGGAAGGAAGGAAGGAAGGAAAAGGAAGGAAAAGGAAGGAAGGAAGGGTGCATGGATGGGTGCATGGATGGATGGATGGATGCATGCATGCATGGATGTATGGATGGAAGGAAGGAAGGATGGATGGGTGGATGGATACATGAACAAATGAGTGGGTGGATGGATGGATGAATTAGTGGGTGGATGCATGGATGGATGGAAGATAGATATATGGATAAATAAGTGGGTGTATGAATGGGTGGGTGAATGGACACATGAACAGATGCATAGATGGGTGGATGCATGCATGGATGGATGGATAGATAGATCGATACATGGATTTATGAGTGGGTGAATGGATAGATGAATAGACGCATAGATGAGTGGATGCATGAATAGGTGTATAGGTGAATACATGGATGAATGACTGGGTATATAATCCATGAATACATGGATGAATGACTGGGTGGATTGATGGTGGATGGATGAATGAATGGATAGATGCCTGGACAGATGGATGGATAGATGCATAGATGAATGGATGGATGGGTGGATGCCCTTTCTCTAAATGTCAGCCAGGGAATGTAACCAAGTGGAAAGGCCCAGGTGGGCAGCTGTCTTCCCAGACCACTCACCCTGACCTGAGAACAACTGCTGGGCCCTAGGTGTTGAAGGGGCCAAAAGAGATGTGCCCAGACAGACTGTGGAGGTGCTGGCTGCCAGTTGTTTTGAGTCATGCTCTGCTTTGTTCTTCTGTGCCTGCTCTGGGGACTAGGTCACTCTGAGCCATCTGCAGGCTTCCCTCATGTCACCTGTACCCAGACCACAAGCCAAGTCCCTCCAATGTCACCCTTAATTGCTGTCCCTTTTGTGACTCACACTGGTCCTCCCTGTGTAATCGTAGGCTATTTGCCTCTGCCATACACCACACTCATCACCCATGCTAACCTGTGTGGGAGGCAGACTTATCCAGCGCACATAGCTGCTGAGCCTCAGAGCCAGGCCAGACCCAAGGCCAGGACTCCTGAGCTCCCCTCACACTCTCCATCCTTACAAGCCTTCTTTACACCAGCCTCGTCCCCTCTGGTCTGGTTGCATCTATGTCACCCCTGCCAGAAGACAGTGTTCGTTGCCTATGGCTGCACAATAAATTACTCCAAAACTTAAAACAATAAAGACTTAGAGTGATGGATATTTATCATGTTGGTTTCTGTGGGTCAGGAGTACAGGAGCAGCTTAGCCTGGTGGTTGTGGCTTGGCTTGGCTGCCACCCCAGGACAGCCCCAGCCAAGCCACCAGCCCTGGGCCCAGCCATCTGAAGGTTCTGCTGAACTGGAGCGTCCCCTCCAAAGTGGCTCCTTCATGCCAGGCAACCTGGTATGGCTGTCGGAGGGAAGCTCAGTCCTTCCACACAAACCTCTGCAAGGGCTGCTTGGGCATCCTCACAACATGGCAGCCAGCTTTCCCCAGAGGGAGCAAAGGGAGAGAGGTAGGGGAAGAAGAAGGATGCTGCAGTCTCAATTATGACCTGGCCTCAGAAGTCACCTGCCATCATTCCCACTGTTGGTTACACAAATCCATCCTATTAATATGAGAGGGGCTGCACAGTGGCAGAATTCCTGGAAGTGCAGATCTGGGGCCATGGCTACCATGACCTGCAGATGACATGCTCTTCTTTCTTCCACAAATGACATGAAGTGAGAGAAGCAGTGGGCAAGGTAGCCCCAGACTGATCATCTTCTTGTTCCATTCCCGACACCTGATGACCTGGCCCAGCCAACACCTCCAGCCCCAACTTCCTTCCCCACAATAGGCTCACCCTGAGCACCACGGGCAGGGTTGCCTGCAGCTCTTCAGTGAGAGACAGTGACTGTTTCTGGGGTAGCCTTGGACCCTGAACCCCTCCAATGCTGAGATAGAGGGGGGTCCCTCCTTGCTGTCCCCTCCCCTGGCCCCATGACTCTGCAGATTCCCCAGCCACAGGGCAGGAAGGGGAGAGCCAGGGTTTTGGGTGGGATAGGGAAGGGCCCAGTTGGAAGGCAGGAGAGCTGGTGGAGGGTGGGGGAGGCATCCTGAGGCCCTGGGGGGCACCGGGGCACTGCCTGTGCGGCGTTCTCCATCCCCAGCCTGGGCCAAGGGGGCAACCCAGGGAGCCCAGGACCTTGTCCAGCAGCTGAGGCCTCTGAGAGGAGAATGCCAGAAAGAATGGGGGTGCCAGGGCTCTGTCTCCAATCTTTCCTGGCTTGGGCTCCTGGGAGAGGAGGTGGGTGTTGACTCCCGGAGGGGCTTCCCTGGAAGTCAGGTCACCCAGCAGTTCCCAGACTTGCCAGCCCTGGCTGAGGGAGCCTGCAGGCTCTTCTCCTTCCAAGGCCTCCCCGGCATCTGAGAGCCTTCTTCCCAGCACTGACCCGTGGCTGGGAGAGGGTCAGGGCCCTGAGGGAGCCTGGCTGAGCTAGCACAGGACACAAGGGTTGGCTCCTACAGCCCCCCCCCCCCAACTTTTGGGCAGCAGTGCTCCCCCGGGAGCTCCCGGTCAGCAGCCCACTGAAGCAGCCTGTATAAAAGTGACACCTGTTATGCCAGGAATGTCACAGGGCCCTTGGGCTGCAGTTAAGCTGGATCTTTTTATTATTATTAAAAAGCAAAACCTAAACCAAGAAAACAAAGTGATTAAGTTTCTCCTCAGAACAGTAGGCCCCACATAAACAGGGAGTGACCGTCCCACTGGATGCTTGGACCCTCACCCACCACGCAGGAAAATAGCCGAATTCTTCACACAAACAGGAAGCAGCTGGTCTTCCCAGAACGTGAGGGGAGGGCTGGGGCCTCAGCATGTGGGCTGCCTAGAAGGTGATGCTGCAGCCAGGCACACCTCTGGGCTGGGCAGTCTCATCCCTCCAGGAAATGGCCAGGCTGGAACTCCCCCACGAGGAACCCCTGGGCTTTGCACCTGGCCAGTGGAGCCATGCAGGTCAGAGGAGGGTGGGCTCCCAGCACACAGCCTTCTCTGCCATGGTGGGCTCAGCTGCTCCACTCAGGTTGCTGAGACCCAGCCCAGAACACACAAACTAGCTGGGATTCTTATGGGGCAGAATGGGTGTGTAACTCTGTGAGGTGAATTCACATATCACAAAGAAGTTTCTCAGAAAACTTCTTTCTCGATTTTATCTGAGGATATTTCCTTTGACCATGTAGTCTTCAGAGCAATCCGAAATATGAGTTCTCATATTCCACGAAAACAGGGCTAGCAAACGGCTTCTCGAAATACAGGTGTAACTCAGTGAGTTGAATTCACACATCACAAAGCAGTTTCTCAGAAAGCTTCTTTCTGTTTTGAACTGATTATATTTGTGGTCCCAAAGCGCTCCTGTGTGTCTCACTGCAGATTCTGTGAAAGCACTGTTAGCAATCTTCTCAATGAAAACAATGATGTCACCCTGAGAGTTGAATTCACCCACAACAAAGCAGTTTCTGAGAAGGCTTCTCTGCAGTTTTTGTCTGAGGATATTGCATTATTCACCATGGGATTCAATGGTATCCAAGATATCACTTCTGAGATTCCACAAAATCAGTGCTAACAAACTCTTCCATGAAAGTGTGGTGTAACACTGTGAAATGAATTTACACATCACAAAGCAGTTTCTCAGAAAGCGTCATTCCAGTTTTTCTCTGAGAATATTTCCTTTCTCCTTATACTTTTCAAACCCATCCGAAATATCAGTTCTCAGAATCCACAAAAAAACTGCTAGCAAATGTCTCCAGTTTCTCAGAAAGCTTCTTTCATGATTTTATCTGAGGCTATTTCCTTTGTCACCATAAGCTTCATTGCGCCAAGAAGTATCCCATTGCAGATTTCAAGACAACTGTGTTAGGAAACTGATCCATGAAGAGAAAAGTGTAACTCTGTGAGTTGCATTCACACATCACAATGCAGTTTCTCAGAACGCTTCTTTCCAGTTTTTATCTGTGAATATTACCTTTTTCACCATAGGCCTCAAAGCGCTCCCAAATATCACTTTACAGATTCCATGAAAACTGTGTTAGCAAACTGCTTCATGAAGACTAAGTTGTGACTCTGTGAGATGAATTCACATAACACAAAGAAGTTTCTCAGAAAGCCTCTTTCACGTTTTTAATTGAGGATGTTTCCTTTGTCAGCATAGGCCTCAATGCAATTAAAAGTATCCCTTCTCAGATTCCCCGAAGACAGTGGTAATAGACTGCTCCATGAAACGAAAGTGTAACTCTTTGAGAAGAATTCAGGCATCACAAAGCAGTTTCTCAGAAATATTCTTTCAAGTTGTTATTGGATGATATTTCCTTTGTCACCATAAGGTTCCATGTGCTAAGAAATATCCCGTTGCAGATTTCAATAAAACAGTGTTAGCAAACTGATAAATGAAAAGTGTAACTCTGTGAGTTGCATTCACACATCACAATGCAGTTTCTCACAACGCTTCTTTCCAGTTTTTATGTGAGGAGATTTTCTTTTTCACCATAGCCCTCAATGCGCTTCCAAATATCACTTTGCAGATTCCATGAGAACAGTCTTAGCAAACGGGTTCATGAAGAGAAAAGTGTAATTCTGCCAGATTATTTCACACATCACAAAGAAGATTCTCAGAAAGCTTCTTTCTCGATTTTATCTGAGGATATTTCCTTTAGCCATATAGTATTCAAAGCGATCTGATGTATCAGTTCTCAGATTCCACAAAAACAGGACTAGCAAACGGCTCCTTGAAACACAGGTGTAACTCAGTGAGTTGAATTCACACAACACAATGCAGTTTCTCAGAATGCTTCTTTCCAGTTTTTATCTGTGGATATTTCCTTTTTCCAATATTTATCTTTGAGTATTTCCTTTCCCCCACAAGCCTCAAAGGGCTCCTGCATATCCCATTGCAGATTCCGTGAGGACAGTGTCAGCAAACTGCCCAATGAGAATGATGTAACACTCCCAGACGAAGTCACCCATCACAAAGCAGTTTCTCAGAAAGCATTTCTGTAGTTACTATCTGAGGATATTTCCTTTGCACCATAGGCTTCATTGGATCAAAACTAGCCCTTCTCAGATTCCACAATAACAATGCTGCCAAACTGCTCCATGACAGGAATGGTGTAGCTCTGTGAGATGAATTGATCCATCCCCAAGCTGTTTCTCAGAAAGCTTCTTTACAGTTTTTATCTGAGGATATGTCCTTTTATACCATAGGCCTTAATGCACTCCTGAATATCCCATTGCAGATTCCGCCACGACAGTGGTAGCACATTGCTCAATGAGAAGAATGATGTAACTCTTTTAGACAAATTCACATGTACAAAGCAGTCTCTCAGAAAGATTCTTTCTAGTTTTTATCTGAGGATATTTCATTTTTCACCATGGGCCTTAAGGCGCTCCAGAATACCACATTGCAGATTCCATGAAAGCATTGTTAGCAAACTGCACAATGAGAAAAATGTTGTACTTCTGTATGATGAATTCACACATCTCAAAGCTGTTTCTTGGAAAACATCTTTCTAGTTTTTATCTGAGGATATTTCCTTTGTCACAGCAGGCCTCCTTGAGAACTAATTTTGCCATCTCAGATTCCAGAATAAACAGGGCTACCAAACTGCTCCATGTTAGGAATGGTTTAAATCTGAGATAAAGTGATCCATCACAAAGCAGTTGCTCAGAGAGCTTCTTTCTAGTTTTCATCTGAGGATATCTTATTTTTCAGCAGAGGCCTTAATGCACTCATGAATATCCCATTTCAGATTCTGCGAAGATAGTGTCAGCAAACTGCCCAATGAGAAGAATGCTGTAATTCTGTGAGATGAATTCACACATCACAAAGCAGTTTCTCAGAAAGCATCTTTCTGGTTTTCATCTGAGCACATTTCTTTTGTCACTATAGGCTTCATTGCGATCCAAAACATTGCCTCTCAGATTACACAAAACCACTGCAACGAAACTTCTAAATGATAAGAATGGTGTAACTCTGTGAGATGATTTCCAACGTCACCAAGGAGTTTCACAGAAAGCTTCTTTCCAGTATTCATCTTTGAATATTTCCTTTCCCCGGAAGGCCCAATGCACTCCTGCGCATCCCATTGCAGATTCCGCGAGGACAGTGTCAGCGAACTGCACAATGAGAATGGTGTAATTTTCCCAGACGAATTCACACATCACAAAGCAGTTTCTCTGAAAGCTTCCTAATGGTTTTTATCTGAGGATATCTCCTTTTTCACCATAGGCCTTAATGCGCTCCCAAATATCCCATTACTGATTCCGCGATGACAGTGTTGGCACATTGCTCAATGAGAACAATGGTGTAATGCTACATGATGAATTCACATATCACAAAGCAGTTTCTGAGAAAGAATTTTTGTAGTGATTATCTCACTATATTTCCTTTGTCACCATAGGCTTCATTGTGATTCAAAATGTCCCATCTCAGATTCCACAATGACAGTGTTACGATCTGCTCCATGACAAAAATGGTGTAAGTCTGGGAGATGAATTTACCCATCCCAAAGCAGTTTCTCAGAAGGCTTCTTCCTATTTTATATCTGAGGATATTTCCTCTTTCAACAAAGGCCTCAATCCATTTCCGCATATCCCATTGCAGGTTACACGTAAATAGTGCCAGCAAACAGCTCAATTAAACTAATGGTCTAACTGTTAAACAAATTAACATGTCACAAAGCAGTCTCTCAGAAAGCTTCTTTCCAGTTTTCATCTGAAGATATATCATTTTTAACCACAGGCCTTAATGTGCTCCTGAATATCCCATTGCAGATTCTACGAAAGCAGTGTTAGCAAACTGCTCATTGAGAAGAATAGTGTAACTCTGTAAGATGAATTCACACATCACAAAGCAAGTTCTCATATCTACATATCCCATGGTAGATTACGCCACAACAGTGTAAGCACATTGCTCAATGAGAAGAAAGGTGTAACTCTTTTAGATGAATTCACACGTACAAAGCAGTCTCTCAGAAAGATTCTTTCTCATTTCAATCTGAGGATATTTCTTTTTTCTTTAATTTGTTTTTTTTTTTTATTATACTTTAAGTTCTAGGGTACATGTGCATAACATGTAGGTTTCTTACATATGTATACTTGTGCCATGTTGGTGTGCTGCACCCATCAACTCGTCAGCACCCGTCAATTCACATTTATATCAGGTATAACTCCCAAAGCAATCCCACCCCTACCCCCTCCCCATGATAGGCCCCGGTGTGTGATGTTCCCTTTCCTGAGTCCAAGTGAACTCATTGTTCAGTTCCCACCTATGAGTGAGAACATGCGGTGTTTGGTTTTCTGTTCTTGTATTTGTTTGCTAAGAATGATGGTTTCCAGCTGCATCCATGTCCCTACGAAGGACGCAAACTCATCCTTTTTTATGGCTGCATAGTATTCCATGGTGTATATGTGCCACGTTTTCTTAAGCCAGTCTGTCACTGATGGACATTTGAGTTGATTCCAAGTCTTCACTATTGTGAATAGTGCCACAATAAACATACGTGTGCATGTGTCTTTATAGCAGCATGATTTATAATCCTTTGGGTATATACCCAGTAGTGGGATGGCTGGGTCATATGGTACATCTAGTTCTAGTTCCTTGAGGAATTGCCATCTGTTTTCCAGAATGGTTGAACTAGTTTACAATCACACCAACAGTGTAAAAGTGTTCCTATTTCTCCACATCCTCTCCAACACCTGTTGTTTCCTGATTTTTTAATGATTGCCATTCTAACTGGTGTGAGATGGTATCTCATTGTGGTTTTGATTTGCATTTCTCTGATGGCCAGTGATGATGAGCATTTTTTCATATGTCTGTTGGCTGTATGAATGTCTTCTTTTGAGAAATGTCTGTTCATATCCTTTGCCCACTTTTTGATGGGGTTGTTTGTTTTTTTCTTGTAAATTTGTTTGAGTTCTTTGTAGATTCTGCATATTAGCCCTTTGTCAGATGAGTAGATTGCAAAAATTTTCTCCCCTTCTGTATGCTGCTTATTAACTCTGATGGTAGCTTCTTTTGCTGTGCAGGGCACTTTAGTTTAATTAGATCCCATTTGTCAATTTTGGCTTTTGCTGCCGTTGCTTTTGGTGTTTTAGACATGAAGTCCTTGCACATGCCTATGTCCTGAATGGTACTACCTAGGTTTCCTTCTAGGGTTTTGATGGTATTCGGTCTAACATTTAAGTCTCTAATCCATCTTGAATTAATCTTCGTATAAGGAGTAAGGAAAGGATCCAGTTTCAGCTTTCTACTTACGGCTAGCCAATTTTCCCAGCACCATTTATTAAATAGGGAATCCTTTCCCCATTTCTTGTTTCTCTCAGGTTTGTCAAAGGTCAGATGGCTGTAGATGTGTGGTATTATTTCTGAGGACTCTGTTCGGTTCCATTGGTCTATATCTCTGTTTTGGTACCAGTACCATGCTGTTTTGGTTACTGTAGCCTTGTAGTATAGTTTGAAGTCAGGTAGAGTGATGCCTCCAGCTTTGTTCTTTTGACTTAGGATTGTCTTGGCAATGCGGGCTCTTTTTTGGTTCCATATGAACTTTAAAGCCGTTTTTTCCAGTTCTGTGAAGAAACTCATTGATAGCTTGATGGGGATGGCATTGAATCTGTAAATAACCTTGGGCAGTATGGCCATTTTCACGATATTGATTCTTCCTATCCATGAGCATGGTATGTTCTTCCATTTGTTTGGGTCCTCTTTTATTTCACTGAGCAGTGGTTTGTAGTTCTCCTTGAAGAGGTCCTTTACATCCCTTGTAAGTTGGATTCCTAGGTATTTGATTCTCTTGGAAGCAATTGTGAATGGAAGTTCATTCCTGATTTGGCTCTCTGCATGTCTGTTACTGGTGTATAAGAATGTTTGTGATTTTTGCACAATAATTTTGTATCCTGAGACTTTGCTGAAGTTGCTTATCAGCTTAAGAAGATTTTGGGCTGAGACGATGGGGTTTTCTAAATATACAATCATGTCATCTGCAAACAGGGACAATTTGACTTCTTCTTTTCCTAACTGAATACCCTTGATTTCTTTCTCTTGCCTGATTACCCTAGCCAGACCTTCCAACACTATGTTGAATAGGAGTGGTGAGAGAGGGCATCCCTGTCTTGTGCCAGTTTTCAAAGGGAATTTTTCCAGTTTTTGCCCATTCAGTATGATATTAGCTGTGGGTTTGTCATAAATAGCTCTTATTATTTTGAGGTACGTTCCATCAATACCGAATTTATTGAGCGTTTTTAGCATGAAGGGATGTTGAATTTTGTCAAAAGCCTTTTCTGCATCTATTGAGATAATCATGTGGTTCTTGCCTTTGGTTCTGTTTATATACAGAATTACGTTTATTGATTTGCGAATGTTGAACCAGCCTTGCATCCCAGGGATGAAGCCCACTTGATCATGGTGGATAAGCTTTTTGATGTGCTGCTGAATCCGGTTTGCCAGTATTTTATTGAGGATTTTTGCATCGATGTTCACCAGGGATATTGGTCTAAAATTTTCTTTTTGTGTGTGTGTGTGTCTCTGCCAGGCTTTGGTATCAGGATGATGTTGACCTCATAAAATGAGTTAGGGAGGATTCCCTCTTTTTCAATTGTTTGGAATAATTTCAGAAGGAATGGTACCAGCTCCTCCTTGTACCTCTGGTAGAATTCAGCTGTGAATCCATCTGGTCCTGGACTTTTTTTGGTTGGTAGGCTATTAATTATTGCCTCAATTTCAGAGCCTGCTATTGGTCTATTCAGGGATTCAACTTCTTCCTGATTTAGTCTTGGAAGAGTGTGAGTGTCCAGGAAATTATCCATTTCTTCTAGATTTTCTAGTTGATTTGCGTAGAGGTGTTTATAGTATTCTCTGATAGTAGTTTGTATTTCTGTGGGGTAGGTGGTGATATCCTCTTTATCATTTTTTATTGCGGCTATTTGATTCTTCTCTCTTTTCTTCTTTATTAGTCTTGCTAGCGGTCTGTCAGTTTTGCTGATCTTTTCAAAAAACCAACTCCTGGATTCATCGATTTTTTGGAGGGTTTTTTGTGTCTCTATCTCCTTCAGTTCTGCTCTGATCTTAGTTATTTCTTGCCTTCTGCTAGATTTTAAATGTGTTTGCTCTTGCCTCTCTAGTTCTTTTAATTGTGATGTTAGAGTGTCAATTTTAGATCTTTCCTGCTTTCTCTTGTGGGCATTTAGTGCTCTAAATTTCCCTCTACACCCTGTTTTAAATGTGTTCAAGAGATTCTGGTATGTTGTATCTTTGTTCTCATTGGTTTCAAAGAACATCTTTATTCCTGCTTTCATTTCATTATGTACCCAGTAGTCATCCAGGAGCAGGTTGTTCAGTTTCCATGTAGTTGAGCAGTTTTGATTGAGTTTCTTAGTCCTGAGTTCTAGTTTGATTGCACTGTGGTCTGAGAGACAGTTTGTTATAATTTCTGTTCTTTTACATTTGCTGAGGAGTGCTTTACTTCCAATTATGTGGTCAATTTTGGAATAAGTGTGATGTGGTGCTGAGAAGAATGTATATTCTGTTGACTTGGGGTGGAGAGTTCTATAGATGTCTATTAGGTCCACTTGTTGCAGAGATGAGTTCAATTCCTGGATATCCTTGTTAACTTTCTGTCTCGTTGATCTGTCTAATGTTGACAGTGGAGTGTTGAAGTCTCCCATTATTATTGTATGGGAGTCTATGTCTCTTTGTAAGTCTCTAAGGACTTGCCTTATGAATCTGGGTGCTCCTGTATTGGGTGCATATATATTTAGGATAGTTAGCTCTTCCTGTTGAATTGGTTACTTTACCATTATGTAATGGCCTTCTTTGTATCTTTTGATCTTTGATGGTTTAAAGTCTGTTTTATCAGAGACTAGGATTGCAACCCCTGCTTTTTTTTGTTCTCCATTTGCTTGGTAGATCTTCCTCCATCCCTTTATTTTGAGCCTATGTATGTCTCTGCATGTGAGATGGGTCTCGTGAATACAGCAGACTGATGGGTCTTGACTCTTTATCCAGTTTGCCAGTCTGTGTCTTTTAATTGGATCATTTAGTCCATTTACATTTAAGGTTAATATTGTTATGTGTGAACTTGATCCTGCCATTATGATATTAACTGGTTATTTTGTTCGTTAGTTGATGCAGTTTCTTCCTAGCCTCAATCGTCTTTACATTTTGACATTTTTTTTGCAATGGCTGGTACTGGTTGTTCCTTTCCATGTTTAATGCTTCCTTCAGGATCTCTTGTAAAGCAGGCCTCGTGGTGACAAAATCTCTAAGCATTCGCTTATCTGTAAAGGATTTTATTTCTCTTTCATTTATGAAACTTAGTTTGGCTGGATATGAAATTCTGGGTTGAAAATTCTTTTCTTTAAGAATGTTGAATATTGGCCCCCACACTCTTCTGGCTTGCAGAGTTTCTGCCGAGAGATCTGCTGTCAGTCTGATGGGCTTCCCTTTGTGGGTAACCCGACCTTTCTCTCTGGCTGCCCTTAAGATTTTTTCCTTCATTTCAACTTTGGTGAATCTGGCAATTATGTGTCTTGGAGTTGCTCTTCTGGAGGAGTATCTTTGTGGCATTCTCTGTATTTCTTGAATTTGAATATTGGCCTGCCCTGCTAGGTTGGGGAAGTTCTCCTGAAGAGTGTTTTCCAATTTGGTTCCATTTTCCCCCTCACTTTCAGGCACCCCAATCAGACGTAGATTTGGTCTTTTTACATTATCCCATACTTCTTGCAGGCTTTGTTCATTTTTTTTTTCTTCTTTTTTCTTTTGGTTTCTCTTCTCGCTTCATTTCATTCATTTGATCCTCCATCGCTGATACTCTTTCTTCCAGTTGATCGAGTCGGTTACTGAAGCTTGTGCATTTGTCACGTATTTCTCGTGTCATGGTTTTCTTCTCTGTCATTTCGTTTATGACCTTCTCTGCATTAATTAGTCTAGCTGTCAATTCTTCCACTCTTTTTTCAAGATTTTTAGTTTCTTTGTGCTGGGTACGTAATTCCTCCTTCAGCTCTGCGAAGTTTGATGGACTGAAGCCATCTTCTCTCATCTCGTCAAAGTCATTCTCTGACCAGCTTTGATCCGTTGCTGATGATGGGCTGCGCTCCTTTGCAGGGGGAGATGTGCTCTTATTTTTTGAATTTCCACCTTTTCTGCCCTGCTTTTTCCCCATCTTTGTGGTTTTATCTGCCTCTGGTCTTTGATGATGGTGATGTACTGATGGGGTTTTGGTATAGGTGTCCTTCCTGTTTGATAGTTTTCCTTCTAACAGTCAGGACCCTCAGCTGTAGGTCTGTTGGAGATTGCTTGAGGTCCACTCCAGACCCTGTTTGCCTGAGTATCAGCAGCAGAGGTTGCAGACTATGCAATATTGCTGAACAGCGAATGTACTTGTCTGATTCTTACTTTGGAAGCTTCCTCTCAGGGGTGTGCTCCACCCTGTGAGGTGTGGGGTGTCTGATTGCCCCTAGCGGGGGATGTCTCCCAGTTAGGCTACTCAGGGGACAGGGACTCACTTGAGCAGGCAGTCTGTCCCTTCTCAGATCTCAACCTCAGTGTTGGGATATCCATTGCTCTCTTCAAAGCTGTCAGACAGAGTCACTTGTGTCTGCAGAGGTTTCTGCTGCTTTTGTTGTTGTTTTTGTTAACTGTGCCCTCTCCCCAGAGGTGGAGTCTACAGAGACAGGCAGGTTTCCTTGAGCTGCTGTGAGCTCCACCCAGTTCGAGATTCCAAGCAGCTTTGTTTACCTACTTAAGCCTCAGCAATGGTGGTCGCCCCTCCCCCAGCCTCGCTGCTGCCTTGCAGTTAGATCGCAGACTGCTGTGTTAGCAATGAGGGAGGCTTCGTGGTCGTAGGACCCTCCTGGCCAGGTGTGGAATATATTCTCCTGGTGTGCCTGTTTGCTTAAAGCGCAATATTGGTGTGGGAGTCACCTGATTTTCCAGGTGTTGTGTGTCTCAGTTCCCCTGGCTAGGTCAAGGGATTCCCTTCCCCCTTGCACTTCCCAGGTGAGGCGATGCCTCACCCTGCTTCAGCTCTCGCTGGTCGGGCTGCAGCAGCTGACCAGCATGGATTGTCTGGCACTCCCTAGTGAGATGACCCCATTACCTCAGTTGAAAATGCAGAAATCACTGGTCTTCTGTGTCGCTCGTGCTGGGAGTTGGAGACTGGATCTGTTCCTATTCGGCCATCTTTCTCCACCCCCCTATCTGAGGATATTTCATTTTTCACCATGGGCCTTAAGGCGACCCAGAATACCACATTGCAGATTCCAGGAAAGCATTGTTAGGAAACTGCACAATGAGAAGAATGTTGTACTTCTGTAAGATGAATTCACACATCTCAAAGCTGTTTCTCAGAAAACATCTTTCTAATTTTTATCTGAGGATATTTCCTTTGTCACAGCAGGCCTCCATGAGAACAAATTTTGCCATCTCAGATTCCACAATCACAGAGCTACCAAACTGCTCCATGTTAGAAATGGTGCAAATCTGAGATGAAGTGATCCATCACAAAGCAGTAGCTCAGAGAGCTTCTTTCTAGTTTTCATCTGAGGATATCTTATTTTTCAGCAGAGGCCTTAATGCGCTCCCGAATATCCCATTGCAGATTCTGCCAAGACAGTGTCAGCAAACTGCCCAATGAGATGAATGCTGTAACTCTGTGAGATGAATTCACACATCACAAAGCAGGTTCTCAGAAAGCATCTTTCTGGTTTTCATCTGAGTACATTTCCTTTGTCACCATACACTTCATTGCGATCCAAAACATCGCTTCTCAGATTACACAAGACCAGTGCTATGAAACTTCTAAATGATAAGAATGGTGTAACTCTGTGAGATGATTTCCCACGTCACTGAGGAGTTTCATAGAAAGCTTCTTTCCAGTATTCATCTTTGAATATTTTCTTTCCCCAGAAGCCCCAATGTGCTCTTGCGTATACCACTGTGGATTCCTTGAGGACAGTGTAAGCAAACTGCCCAACGAAAATGGTGTAACTCTGTCAGATGAATTCACACATCACAATGCAGTTTCTCAGAAAGCATTTTTGTCGTGATTATCTGACTGTATTTCCTTTGTCACCATAGCTTCTTTGTGATTCAAAATACCCCTTCTCAGATTCCACAATAACAGTTCTACCAAACTGCTCCATAACAGGAATGATGTAGCTCTGTGAGATGAATTGATCCATCACCAAGCAGTTTCTCAGAAAACTTCCTCATAGTTTTTATCTGAGGATATCTCCTTTTTCACCATAGGCCTTAATGTGCCCCTGAATATCCCATTGCAGATTCCTTGAAAACTGATAGCAAACTGCTCAGTGAAAAGAAAGGTGTAACTCTCTGGGATGAATGCACACATCAAAAAGCAGTGTCTCAGAAAGTTTATTTCTAGAGTTTATTTGAGGACATTTACAATGCAAAATATCCTTTCTCAGATTCTACAAGAACAGTACTACCAAACTCTTCCATGAAGAACGTGGTGTAACTCTGTGAGATGAATTCACACAAAACAAAGCAGTTTATCAGAAAGCTTCTTTCTAGTTTTTACTCTGAGGACATTTATTTTGTCATCGTAGGCATCAGTGCCTCAAAAAATCCCTTCTTAGATTTCCCAAAAACAGTCCTACAAAACTGCTCCATAAAAACAATGGTGTAACTCTGTGAGATGAATTCACACATCACAAAGCAGTTTCTCAGAAAGGTTCTGTCTAGTTTTTAATCTGTGGATATTTCCTTTGTCACCCTAGGCTTCAAAGCAATCCAAAATATCCCTCCTCAGATTCCACATAAACAGTGCTAGCACACTACTCCAGCAGAAGTATGGTGTAACTCTGTGATATGAATTCACACATCATGAAGCAGTTTCTCAGAAGGCTTCTCGCCAGTTTTATCTCAGGATATTTGCTTTTTCACCATAGGCCTCAATGTGCTCCAGTATATCCCTCTGTAGATTTTACAAAAACGGTATTAGCAAAGTGCTCAATGAGAAGAATGATGTAATTCTGTGAGATATATTTGCACATCAAAAAGCAGTTTCTCAGAAGAGTTCTCTCCAGTGTTATCCCAGTGTATTTTCTTTTTCACCATAGGCCTCAATGTGCTCCAAAATATCCCAATGCAGATTCCACAAGAACAGTGCTACAAATCTGCTCCATGGAAAGAATGATGTATCTCTGTGAGATGAATTCAGAGGTCACAAAGCAGTTTCTCAGAAAGCTTCTTTCTAATTTTTATCTGGAGATATTTCCTTTTTTACCATAGGCCTCAAAGCCCTCCAGAATATCCCATTGCAGATTACATGAAAACTGTGTTAGAAATCCGCTAAATGACAAGAATGGTGTAACTCTGTGGGAGGAATTCACACATCAAAAAGAAGTTTCTCAGAAAGCTTTATTCTGTTTTTTATCTGAAGGTATTTCCTTTTTCACCATAGGCCTCAACGCGCTCCCAATTATCCCATTGCAGATTACATGAAAACAGTGTTAGCAAACTGCTCAGTGAGAAAAATGCTGTAACTCTGTGACATGAATACACACATCACAAAGGTTCCTCAGATAGCTTCTTTCCAGTTTTTATCTGAGGATATTTGTTTTTTCACCACAGGCTTCAATGTGCTCCTGTATATCCCACTGCTGATTCCACAAAAACAGTGTTATCAAACTGATCAATGTAAAGAAAAGTGTAACCCTGTGAGATAAAATCACACATCACATAGCAGATTCTCAGAAAGCTTCTTTCTGGTTTTTATCTGAGGACATTTCCTTGTCAACATAGGCTACATTGCGATCCAAATTGTCCCTTCTCGGATTCCCCAGAAACAGTACTATGATACTGCTCCTTGAAAAGAATGGTGTAACTCTGTGAAATGAATTCAAACATCACAAACAGTTTCTGAGAAGGCTTCTCTCCAGTTTTTAACTAAGGGTATTTCCTTTTTCACCATAGTTCTCAATGCATCAATGCACTCCCCATTATCCCTTTACATTTTACACGAAAATAGTGTTATCAAACTGCTAAATGTAAAGAGTCGTGTAATTCTGTGAGGTGAATTCACACAGCAGTTTCTCAGAAAGCTTCATTCTAGTTTTTAACTAAGGATATTTCCTTTGTCACCATAGGATTCAAAGCAATCCAATATATTCTCAGATTCCCCAAGAACAATGCTACTAAACTGCTCCATGTAGAGAACTGTGTAACTGTGTTAGATGAATTCAGCCATATCAAAGTAGTTTCTCAAAAAAGTTCTTTCTAGTTTTTATCTGAGGACATTTCCTTTCTCACAGTAGGCCTCAAAGTGGTAGCTAACATATCAAACATATCGTTTCTCAGATTCCACAAGAACAGTGCTACCACACAGCTCCATGAAAAAAAAGTCATAAATATGTGATATGAATTCACAAGTCACAAGAAGTTTCTCAGAAATCTGCTTTCTAGTTTTTATCTGAGGATAGTTCCTTTCTCACCATAAGATTCAATGTGATCTAAACTATCCTTTCTCAGATTCCCCAAAAACTGTGCTACCAAACTGCTCCTTGAAAAGAATAGTGTAACTCTGTGAGGTGAATTCACTTATCTCAAAGCATTTTCTCAGAAAGCTTCTCTTCAGTTTTTAATCTGAGGATATTTCCTTTTTCACCATAGGCCTCAATGTGCTCCAGAATATCCAATTTCAGATTCCATGAACACAGTGTTAGCAAACAGCTCAGTGAAAAGAAAGGTATAACTCTGTGAGATGTATGCACACATCAAAAAGCAGTTTCTCAGAAAGTTTCTTTCTAGTTTGATCTGAGGATATTTCCGTTTTCAACATAGGACTCAATGTGCTCCTGAATATCCCATTGCAGATTTCATGAAAACAGTGTTAGCAAATTGCTCAGTGAATGGAAAACATAACACTGTGAGATGAATTCACATATCACAAAGTAGTTTCTCAGAAAGCTTCTTTCTAGTTTTTATCAGAGGGTATTTACTTTGTCACTATCAGCTTCAATGCAATCCAAAATATCCCTTCTCAGATTCTCCAAAAACAGTGTTACGAAACTTCTCCATGAAAAGAATGGTGTAACTCTGTGAGATGAATTCAAACATCACAAGCAGTTCTTCAGAAGGCTTCTTTCTACTTTTTTTCTGAGGATAATTCCTTTTTTACCATAGGTCTCAATGCGTTCCCAAATATCCCATTGCAGATTCCATGAAAACAGTGTTAGCAAACCGCTCAGTGAAAAGAAAGATGTAACTCTTTGAGATGAATGCACACATCATGAAACAGTTTCTCAGCAAGTTTCTTTCTAGTTTTTATCTGAGGACATTTCCTTTGTCACCATAGGTTTCAATGTGATCTAAAATATCCTTTCTCAGATTCCACAAGAACAGTGATACCAAACTGCTCCATGAAAATAATGGTGTAACGCTGTGAGATTAATTCACACATTGCAAAGCAGTTTCTCAGAAAGCTGTGATCCAAAATATACTTTTTGGATATTTTGGATATCCATTTGGATATTTTGGATGTGATCCAAATATGCTCTCTCAGATTCCACAAGAAGAGTGCTACAAAACTGCTCCATGGAAGGAATGGTGTATCTCTGTGAGATGAATTCACAGGTCACAAAGTAGTTTCTCAGAAAGCTTTTTTCAGTTTTTACTTGAGGATATTTCTGATGTCACCATAGGCTTCAATATGATCCAAAATATCCCTTCTCAGATTCCACAAAACAGTGCTACCAAACTGCTCCATGAAAAATTGGTGTAACTCTGTGAGAGGAATTCACACATTACAAAGTTTCTCACATAGATTCTCTACAGATTTTATCTGAGGATATTTGTTTTTTAACCATAGGCCCCAATACGCTCCCGAATATCCCATTTCAGATTCCACAAAAACAGCATTAACAACCTTCTCAATGACAAGAATGGCGTAACTCTGTGAGATGAATTAACATATTACAATGCAGTTTGCACAAAATTGGGTGCACATATACATAGAATAATTAAGTCTTGTTGAACTGAATACTTTATCATTATATAATGCCCTTCCTTTTTTCACTGTTGTTGGTTTAAAGTCTGTTGGTTGCTATTTAAGAATAGCATTCTCTGTTCATGTGTGTATGTTATAAATTTTTCTCCATCCCTTTACTTTGAGCCTATGGGCGTAATTATAAGATGGGTCACCTATAAGTCTTATAAGTCTCTTATAAGTACTTATAAGTACATAAGATCCATCTTATGGGTTTCTTAAAGACAGCAGAAGGATGGATCTTATTTTCTTTGTTTTGTTTTTTATCCAACTTGATACTCAATGCATTTAAGTGGGATGTTTAGTCATGTCTCTCAGTTTAAATTAAAAGCCACAGATGATTATGCCTAGTAAGAAAGGCTGGTCAAAGTCTGAGAAATGTTGAAAGTTAGGCCCCTTGTGCTAGTTAGCCAAGTTGTGAATGCAAAAAACAAAAAGTCATTCAAGAAAACTAAAAATGCTACTCTAGGGAGCACACAAATAATAAAAAATGTGAAACAGTCTTATGGCTTACCTGGAGAAGGTTTTACAAGTCTGAATAGAATCTCAAACTAGCCACAATATTCCCTTAAACTAAAGCCTAATCCAGAGCAATAATCTCTCTTTAATTTTATGAAGGCTGCAAGAGATGATAAAGTGGCAGGAAAAAATGTTTTAAGCTAGCAGAGGTTGCTTCATGTGGTTTAAGGAAAGAAACCATCTCCATAACACAAAAATGCAAGATGAAGCAGTAACTGCTAATGAAGAAGCTGAAGCAAGTTATCCAGAAGAGCTAATTAAGATAACTGAGGAAGATAGCTACATTAAACAACAGATTTTCAATGTAGATGAAGAGCCTCATATTGGGAAAAGAAGCCATGTAGAAATTTCATAGCTGGAGAGGACAAGTAAATGCTTGGCTTCAAAGAATAGGCTATCTCTCTTGCTAGAGGATAATGAAGTTGGTGATTTTGAATTGAAAACAAGGCTCACTTATCATTTCAAAATGTTAGAACCCTTCAGAATTATGTTAAATCTCTGCCTGTGTTCTACATATGGAACAGCAAAACTTGAATGACAGCATATCTATTTAGAGCATGATTTACTGAATATTTTATGCTTGCTGTGGAGACCTACTGCTCAGGAAAAAAAAGATTGCTTTTCAAATATTATTGGCAATGTACCTGGCCACCCAAGAGCTCTGGAGCTATACAAGAAAATTATTAATGTGTTTTTCATGTCTGCACACACATTTATTCTGAAGCCCATAGATCAAGGAGTAATTTTAATTTTCAAGTTATATTCTTTAAGAAATACATCCTGTAGAGCTATAGCTGCCATAAATGTTGATTCCTCTGATGAGTCTGGGTGAAGTAAACTGAAAACTTTCTAGAAAGCATTCACCATTCTAGATGCCATGAAGATCATTAATGATACCTGGAGAGGAGGTGAAAATATCAACATTAACAGGAATTTGGAAGAAGTTAATTCCAATCATCATGGATAACTTTGATGGATTCAGGTCTTCAGTGAAGGAAGTCACTGAAGATGTGGTGGAAACAGGAAAATAACTAGAGTCAGTAGTGGAGCCTAAAGATGTGACTGAATTGCTGCAATATCATGATCAAACTTCAAAAAATGAGGATTTGCTTTTTATGGATGAGCAAAAAATGTAGATTTTTGAGATGGAGACTACTCCTGGTGGAAATGCTATGAACATTGTTGAAACAACAACAAAAGGTATAGAATATTTTATAAATTTAGTTGATAAATCAGTGGCAAGGGTGGAGAGGATTGGCTCCAATTTTGAAAGACGTTCTGCTATGGGTAAAGTGCTATCAACCAACATCACATGATACAGATGAATCTTTTATGAAAGGAAGAGTTAGTTGATATGTCACACTTCACTACTGTCTTATTTTAAGAAATTTCCACAGCCAATCCCACCTTCAACAACCACTACCCTGCTCAGTCAGCAATCATCAACACTGAGACAAGATCCTCCACAGCAAAAAAGATTATGACTCTCTGAAGGTTCAGGTAATAGTTTATATTTTTCAGAAATAAAGAGTTTTAATAAAGGTATGTACAATTTAGACATAATGCTCTTCCACATTAATAGAATATAGTATAGTGCAACCCTAATATTTTACACACTGGTAAACCAAAAACTGTTTTACTCTCTTGTGATATTTACTTTATTTAGATAGTCTAGATGCAAATCCACATTATCTCTGAAGTATGCCTGTGGATGCAAAAGGTTGACAACACAGAGCATGCACGTGGTAAACACTGAACGGCATTGATACTGCTCAGGCCATTCAAGCTTAAGCTTCACACTCAGGACCTTCCTTTCTGGTAACCAGAGAAAATTGCTTTTCTACATTAAATTTACATGAAACAAAGCAGCAAATGTATTTGATGCCTGCAGTAAGTAAGAACTAAAGCTCCTGAATGCCATCTTCCATCTTTTTTGCAATCAAATTGCATGGGGTTATTATCATTATATGATAAACTTGGTAAGAGACTCCTGAAAGGGAAACCACTGAAGGAAATGATCATCACCTTGAGTTTCAAAAAATAAAGAGAATTCTCCGACTTCACTTACTTGGCCAAAGTTTCTCAACTTCCATCTGCTCCTTCCCCTGCCCAGTCAGTTCTGAAGTGGAGCTGCAGTAGCTGAGGACATCAGCACAACCACCTCCAACAGAAGCCAACCTGTTTATACCTTTCCCCTAATTAGGAAGTACAGTGGAATGCCTGTGGAGGGACGAGAGTGGCTAGAAAAATCTGGGTTATTCCTTCTAGATCAACAAATGGAATTTATAGTAAAAAACAGGGGGATGAGAGGGTAATTGAATTTAAGGTTTTTAAAGTTTATTAATGTAAATTTGTTTTACTTCATTCACCATTATTGAAGTCCAAGTTAGTACACAGCTGATACTGAACTGTGTTAACTAGGCCCTAGGGGTGCATAGCACAAGCCTTTGATCTGGAAGTGTAGCAAGGGGAAGCTTGTTGTCAAGGCAGGCAGACCTGAGCTTGTATTTCTTCTCTGCTTTCAACTTACTACCCACATTATTGGGCTAGTTATTCAGTTTCTTTGAGTCTGAATTTCCTAATCTATAAAACAAAAAGGATTAAGTCTCCCATAAAGAGCCATTGTGAAGAGTAACTGAGATCACACCTGTAATGTGCCCATAGCTATCAATCAGTAAAGAATATCTGCTCTCTCAAGGAGCTTACAATCCACCTGGGAGGCAGAAATTTACATAATTAACCATAATAAAATGTGATTAAATATTATTAAGCAAACTTTATGGAAATACAGACAAGGGAATAATTAATTTTTCTAGAAGGGATTGGCAAGGAAGGCTTTACAAACAAGCCTCTGGATTTTGCTGTCTGATGTTAACATTGACCCACCACTCACCTCCATAACCATCAACTTACAAGCTTGCTCTTGTAGCTTCTCTGTAAATAGTATATAACTAAATCTTCCCTTGACCACACAGCTCTCTATAACTAACTGCTCAACTCTTTCTCTCCTTTGCAGCAAAACAGAGAAAGATATGGTGTCTACACTGTGGGAGTTCAATCAGACCCACGGGAAAAATTTTAAGATGAAGTTATAGGATATAAACATAAATCTTCTTGGAAGGCTGGAAAGTTTTTGCAAAAGTCTCAGGATAGGATTCTGGCAGAAAGCAGCCTAATCCTTTGATCAGCTGTGGGCAGGATGGCTCTCGCCGGGGGGGGAAGGTAAC
This sequence comes from Piliocolobus tephrosceles, assembly GCF_002776525.5. NCBI lineage: Eukaryota > Metazoa > Chordata > Mammalia > Primates > Cercopithecidae > Piliocolobus > Piliocolobus tephrosceles. Next base: position 45,820,614 of record NC_045438.1, read on the forward strand.
TAGGCTGATTACCCTCTAATGATGTTGACTCAAACCTTTGACATTTACTGTGTGCTGAATATATGCTGGCATCCCATATAACACCCAAGGACAAGCCACAATAGAATCTGTGCATTCCATTCTTAAAAATATGCTCAAAACACAGAAAGGGGTATTATAGGTAAAGACTCTGCAACACTATTGGCACAAGTCTTATTTACCCTTAATTTTTTGAATTTAAATGATATGTTTCAATCAGCTGTAGAAAACCACTTTGCTAAAACCTCTTAAGACATAGAACCTGCAGTTGTATGGAAAGATGTAAACAGTAATGTATGGTGTGGTTCAAAAAAATTGCTAACTTGGGGAAGAGGATATGTTTGTGTGCAACACACAAACTCAGATCCTCTTTAGATTCCAGCACAACACATCAAACCATACTACGGCATGGCTAAGGCCCAACCTGGTGCCATAAATGAAGGAACTGCACTTGCTGGACTTACAGCCCTGGACGATGTGGTTTCCTCAGATGACACAGGCCCAGGACATTATGCTGAAGAAGACAAGTCAGAAGACTGAGCAAATCCTGCTCTGGACAAAGACACCATTCACTCCAGATAATTTATTCCTGTTTCATTCTATCACTGTGCCTGCTACCTATACCTGTTACACTCTATTAAGCTCATGTTCTAAACTTGCCTTTTTTCAGCCCTATTATATGGGCAGACACTCCCTTCCCAACTTCTAACAATGCCACTGCTTGGCTGGAAGGGGTTAACATATCCCCAGTGGGGTTCCTTAGTAACAGCCCACATCAAACTGAAGTGCTAAGTAACACTACAGGTCACTCTTCAACTGGAAAAGAATGTTGCTAATTATTCTCATGATTGTCTTATATTATTTGCTAATTCTAGGATGCAAACCCAGAATAAGAGCAGTGACTGCCTTGCCCAACAGACCTGTTGCTGCCAGGTCTGTACACTTCAGTCAACAGAACCCATTGCAGAAAAAACAGAAAAACGGGAAACGTGGGAGTTCAGTCAGGCTGATGGGAAAATTTTAAGATGAAGTTACAGAATATAAATAAAAATCTTGGAAGGCTGGAAGCTTTTTGCAAAAGTCTCAGGATAGGGTTATGGTTGAAAGCAGCCTAATCTTTATTTTGATTAAATAACTTAGAGCAGATACATAGGAATGTAGAGGAGTTTATCTAAATAACTCGTTTATTCATGTGGTCCTAAAACTAACTTTCACAGGCAGGATGGCTCTCTGAGGGGAAGGCAATCAGGTTGATTACCTTCTAATGATGTTGACTCAAAGTCTGTCATTTAATGTGTGCTGAATAAATGCTAGCAGGGCCAGTGAGTCAGGGCCATGGCTGCAACTCTTCACAGCACTCTCCTTGGAGTCTGTAAGTGGCCTGGACCCTCAGCTGGACTGACAAGCATAATATCTGTGTACATTATTCATCCGTCGTTAGATCAGGGTCTGTGGGACGGACCCCCATACTCCACCTCCTTGTATTCTTCAACCCACCCCCATGTGTTGGATGTCCTTTCCACTGAAGTATTTTGCCCTACCTTGGCCACTGTTTTCAGGTTTCCTGGTGTACTTTCTCTGCGAACACGTAGTCCAGCTCTCTTCCTTTCTCTCTATATTGTCTCCTTTAGACTACCTATCTAATCCCTTACTTCAAGTACAATTTGTCACTTGATGACCCCAGATGTATATTTTCAGTGGTAATCTCCCTCTTGAGCATCAAACTTTTATATTCAACTGCTGATCTAACATGATCATATTGATGTCTAACAGGCTTTCCAAACTTAACAGGTCTAACACAACTATCAATTTTTGCAAACCTCCCCCAACAAAACAGAGCATCATAAAAAAATGCCTGTTTCTTTCTTACTCTTTCTTTTCTTGGAAAAGACTGCATCATGAGTCATTGTTGATTCCCTTGTTTCTTTTCCTGCTATTTCTGATCCATCATCAGGTCCTGTTGACTCCACTTCCTTGTTCACTTCCTCCTGTCCTCTGTAACTACTGCAGCCCAAGCCACTGCCATCTTTCACCTAGACTCCTGCAATAGCCTCATAAATCATCTTACAGTGTCCAGTTTTGCCTCACTCTTCTCTAATCTCCACCGAGTAGTCAAAGTAAATTTCATAAAATGCAGATCATATGCTACTCCCTTTTTTAAAACCCTCCAATGCTTTCTCATTTCATTTGGAAAAATGCTTCAGCTCCTTGCCAAGACCTAAAAATCCCTATGCTACTTCTCTGCCTCCATCCCCTACCCCATGCTCCAGACACAAAGGGTGTCTTTAATATCTCAAATGCACAAGCTCATTCCTGTTTGGGGAAAAATTGAATGTGTCCTTTGCTTTATTGAAGAACACCCTCAACCTCTTGCGTGGTTGGGTCTACTTCATGTATCAGGTGTTAGTTCAAATGTCTCCTCCTCAGAAAAGTAACTCCAATCATCCTTCCCTCCACCTCTCCCCCACCAATCACTTGTTGTCAAGTTCCCCATTTGTCTTCTGCACATCACTTATTTCTTCCTGAATTTATGATATTTGCATGCTTATTTATTGTTTCTCTCTATATCTCTAAAACATAAGATTCAGGAGAGATTGTATCTTGAGCTACTTTGTATACCTTGTATATTGCTATATCTCTAGCACCTAGATCAAAGTATGACGTTTGAGAAACACCTAATGGTTGCTGAATGACTAAAGATAGTTCTGAAATCCTTTGTCAAGAGGAGTTGTTGGATTTATTAACTAAAATTAAACAATAATATTTGTTATGGTTTCACTTATTCCCCTTATTCCAATAATAAATATAATTGAGAATCTGCTGTTTGGTGAAAGGAATGGTAATGTTGCAGTGATTTTACTCACAGACAACCTTTGTGCTCTTGCAAGAGTAGTCATCTGTTAATGGTAAGCAATAAGGGCACAATTTAGGCTGGATACTTCAGGGTACTTCACCTGGCTCTGAATGAGGCTGTGCATGAAACAATATATTGAGGGATTTATTTACCTTGATTGAAAGTGAGAGTATACATTATTCTGAAACTTTTCTCCTAGATCAAAAAGAAGTTCAACACAATTCAGATATATCTCTGCAAATACTAAAGAAAACTGTACCCATTTTATAGAAATTAGCCTAGCAACTTAAAGGAGTGGGAGGAATTAAGAGATAATTGAAACCAGTCATTTCTAATAAACATATTCAAAGTAGATCAAGAATAGAAAGCCTTTTCTAAGTTATGCACATCTTAGGAGTCCACATATATCTATGCAATGAAAGGTTCAGTCAAGGCAAGCCCGGGGGCCAGGTCCTCTGCAGTTGTAGGAAATTGGCTCGCTTTTGGTGAAGGAGCAGATGCACTAGCTCTCTTCCCTTAACTTCCCAGTGAGTGAAGCTTTTTAAAAGTCTAGTAATGCAGTTCTGATTTGCTCTATTCTGAAATAAATTATACCTTGTTTGTGATCTTGTTAACTCTAGAAAACTACATCCCTCATAAAGCATCATTTGGTGATATATCTGCATCTGACTCTGAGACTGGGAGGCACAATAAGTTCAATTTCCATGTCACCAATCGAGTTACCTAAAGCTTGTTTAGGTACCACCTTCTCTCTAGGTCCTGTGTCCTTTAGATTATCACTGGTAATGTTGAAAGAATGCTGCACTAACAGAGCAGGCACATGATATTGTGCCATTATCAGCCACTTCATACAACCAATTTGACATATGATTGCTCTTCATCTTTTTATCGCCTCCCAAGGTAAATTTATTACTTTCATATTGAAAATTCAAGCAACAGAAAAGGAATAGATGAATCTTTCTTCCATTGCCCCATTACTCCAAGACAGGCAACCGCTGCACCCTTGGATCTTGAGACACGCAGCATTAAACAAGGCAGGCAAGGCTCCAGAGAGTCCGTTTGTAACATCTGTGTAACCATCGCTTTAAAATGGACAAGGTAAAATTTGCTTTATTAAATTCTGACAACACTCAAAGTGAATACAATTCAACGTCACACTTACTGTCAAGGAAATCTTGCTTCTTCCAGGAGAGTGTTTTTCAACACTCTGCACATTATAATCACCTGGGGAGTTATTTTTTAAAATACAAGGAAAGCTTATAATTTAATTGGTTTGAGGTGGGATCTGATTGTGGGTATTTTTTTTAAAGCTCTCCCAGAGGTTCTAATGAACTGCCACGGTTGAGTACCACCACTGTAGATGGGTGAGCAGGCACCTACAGCTTTCAGAAGACCCAGTGAGGAGCTTGGCTGGAAAGTGCAGACCCCAGCTTCGCAGCACAGACTGTCAGAGCTAATTACACAGAAATAAGGAATAGTAAAGTACGAAACATAGCTCAATTACCACTAAAAATCAGTGAGGTAAAGTAGATCCATTCTACAGTTAGAAGGTCTTAATCACAATTGTGTCATGTCTATAGTTATTTTGGGTAAATTAAATTGAGTAAAAATGCTCTCTTGTTTATAGCTTCAATTGGGATTTGCTTCTTCTGATGATGCTCTTGGTAAGTTCACTTTCACTTTGTGAATTTACCTTTTCTAAATTGACTTTCACGGGAGTGGAACTCCCTAAGTCATTCCGCTGCCTGAAGCCCTGCTTTGATGAGTTTAAGGTAGGGGAAAAATCCTTTTAAATGAATTTCAACACTTCATCAAATGCAGTTTAAAAGTTAGAAAAATATCCAAAAATTGCTAAGGTCAGTAATGTTTTGAAGTTTCACAGCAGCACAATGAACAGTTGAAAGTATTGCTCAGTATGTAATCTGTGGTTCTTTGTAGCCTACTGGCTTTCCAACTTTATTGCTCAGGGTCCTTTTGGAGGGACTACTCTGTTTTGTTTTTGCCATTTCTTTACCTAGACACTCTCAGTTCATTTCTAGGATAAGAAGTTTGATTGTCTCCCTTCCACAGGTTGGTGTTTTTTGTTTGTTTGGTTGTTTTTGGTTTTGGTTTTTGGTTTTTGGTTTGTTTTTGTTTGCTTTTGGAGATGGAGTCTCCCTCTGTCACCCAGGCTGGAGTGCAGAGGTGCAATCTTGGCTCACTGCAACCTCCACCTCCGAGGTTGAAGCAAGACTCCTACCTCAGCCTCCCAAGTAGCTGGGATTACAGGTGCACACCACCACACCTGGCTAATTTTTGTATTTTTTAGTAGAGATGGGGGGGGTCTCACCGTGTTGGTCAGGCTGGTCTCGAACTCTGGACCTCAAGTGATCCACCTGCCTCGGCCTCCCAAATGCTGGGATTATATGCATGAGCCACTGTACCTGTCCCCTTCCTCAGGTTTTTATGTTCACTGACTCACTCACACAAACTTGTGCTGCCGACTTACAAAGCAGACACATTGGCCATCCTTGGTGGTCACTGAGCTCTCCCCTGGTAGCGGGTAAGGATTTGTGCAGAGTCATCCACACTCAGCCCCTTTGTCCTCCTTGGAACTGTGGAAATAAATGAAAACTAATCAAATGAGAAAAATAAAGGCCATTTATTCAGAGCTTGCTATAGCCAGGGGCTCAGCCACCATGACTTGAGTTTTGGCAGTGACTAAACAGCAGACAGAGAAGTGGGAAAGCTTTATCGTGGAAAAAAGAGGAGGCTTCAGATGTGCCCTGACTGGAGGTTGTTGGCATGGGAAAGCTGTAGGTAGTCTCACTAGAAGTGGGGCATCCTATGTGATTGGCTAGGGGTACACTTTTGGCTTTATCTGGTTGGTTCTATGTTAGATATGAGAACAAAAATAAGGGAAGCTGTCAGCTATTAATCAAATCCTGGCCATTTGGGGCCAATCATCACAGGAATTATTGTTTGGTATCCTAGATTGTTACTAGAGATAGCAGTTTAACTCCCTGCAAGTCTGATTTATAGGAGGCTGGTTTCCTGGGTTGTATATGATAGATAAGGGGTTGGTTTCCTAGATAGGCTGCTACAGGTTGTGGGTCAAAGTATTTTTTTTTTTATAATACCGTCTGTCCATTGCCTGTTTGTATAGTCAATCTCTCAAAACCAATAGAACATGGGTTAGGGTGGCTATTTAACCATGTGCTTTCCAGCCTGTCCCACATCCTGACTGTGGTGATTAGACACAAATACTCTGATAATTATATTCACTAGACATTACTTATTTTTATAATGCACATAAAGTCCCCGCATGCATTAGGTATTTGTTCTAATGCTTTCCCTCCCCTCACACCCCACTCACTGACAGGTCCCAGTGTGTGTTGTTGCCCTCTTTCTGTTCATGGGTTCTCATTGTTCAATTCCCACTTATGAGTGAGAATATGCAGTGTTTGGTTTCCTGTTTCTGTGTTAGTTTGCTGAGACTGATGGCTTCCAACTTTATCCATGTCCCTGCAAAGGATAGTCTCATTCTTTTTTATGACCGTATAGTATTCCATGGTGTATATGTGACACATTTTCTTTATCCAGTCTATCACTGATGGGCATTTGGTTTGGTTCCAAGTCTTTGCTATTGTAAATAGTGCTGCAATTAACAAATGTCTACATGTGTCTTTATAGAATGATTTATAATCCTTTGGGTATATATACCCAGTAATGGGATTGCTGGTTCAAATGGTATTTCTGGCTCTAAATCCTTAAGGAATCGCCACACTGTCTTCCCCAATGGTTGAACTAATTTACACTCCCACCAACAGTGTAAAAGCATTCCTATTTCTCCACAGAAGAGGCTTTTTCTTTCTTTCTTTTTTTTTTTTTTTTACATGCTTTGAGTTCATGCACTGTGGGAACTTATATGTTTAGTAATAACTTGGAAATGAGAAAAAATTGGAAATAAGAGCTATGGAAATCAACATGCCTGCGCAAATAGATTTTGGATTTCTTTGAATGTAAATCAGAGATACTCAGGCAGCTCTTCATCAAGAGCTCTTTACTGTTATACTTTCCATCCTCTCTCTCCCTCTTGCTTCTTAGAGCATCACTTATCAATGACAAAGCTTCAACAGCAATCAGCAGTTCTAGTTTCATGAAGTGGAATACCTCGTATCATATGGCTTGATCACCTTTCCAGCCAAGCTCAGAGTTAATAGCTGACAAAAGCATAGGCCAACATGTACTAAACAAGTAAATTGTATAATTTTTTTTTTTTTTTTGTTTTCAGAATGCATACGTATTGTAACAAGTATTGAACCAGATGATAAATTTGGGATAAATAAAAGTGTTTTTATGCTAACATTTACTTTACAACTGTACCTAGGTCTAGCCAGTGATTGGTAGCCACATACAGTACTAAACTCTAGCTAAACACTTTTAAATATATTCTTTGGGATATATTCACACAATCATATGTCATATACATTATCTCCATTTCACAGATGAAGTGTCTGAGACTCAGAAAAGCCCACAGGAATCCAGTAAGTACATTGCACAACTGTTCCATATACCAGAAATCTCTGCTTAAGAGCACATGTAGTAGTAAATAGTTGCAGAGACAGCTCAACCCTCAGAGGTCAGGCACAATTTTGTACACACAAGAGCCTTTCCATATTAGCTAGCAAACTTTTCTTCATACCATCACCAAATGATAACATACACTGCATTATGATGATACAAGCATATATAGTAAATTCCTTCTACACAAACACAGATCACATCATGCCTCAGGGAGCAAAGTCATGGCATGTTTATCAATGCTGCTGCCAAAACTGTCACTAAGGATACAGCAGTGCCATATTCCCCACTGTCACTTCAACTCTGGGGTTAATTTAAAATCACTTTTTTCTTTTGTTATCTTTAGTTCTCTTTTCCTCTTTTCCTTTACTTCTCTTTTCCTCTAGGCATCTTATCAGTACTTATCAGGGCTTTGCCCTGGCAGAGGTAAGAAGGAGAATTTGTTGGTTGCACTGGAGAGGGAGAACAGAGCTAGAGAAAGACAGAAAAGGAGAGAATGCCCACAGTTGTTTATAATTCCTTATGTCTTTCCAAAACACTTCAATCCTAAACTACCAAAACTCTCACTGTGATCAGAACTCTTATGACAATCGATGAAGGGAATATAGTTTTGGTCCCAGTCCAAAGAAGAAACAAGATAAAGTGTCAAACTTAATTGTATTAACCATGACTTTGTTTTCCGTGTTTTAATGCTTTAACGTATGGGGTCTTGCTGATCCTGAAGGGCTACTTCTCCCAGGGTTAGCTAATTCCTAGGGATGGCAAACAATTCACCCGTAAGTACACCTTCCAAAGGACCAAACAATCCATGGTCCACACCTCCAAACTACCCTTTTTATCAAGTTCTGGGCCACTATCCAACCACCTTAAATATCCCAGCGCCAGGGACAAGGCAACTTGAAACAGCTACTTTGATTCAGAGTCTGGAATTATTCAATCTGGAAAATCCTTCACCACTTTATCCTGCCTTGGCTGTTTCTTCCAGCAGAAACCACAATTAAAGGTCTTGCCTACAGTGACCTCCACCCTGTCTGCCTCCTGCCTGACCCCAGTGCTTCTCCTGTGGCCCCCATGGCACTGTGCCCCCTCCTCTTGGGAACAGTGAGTAGCAAAAATTGTCTTTTCAATGACAATTGTCTCCTGATCTATGGGCCTTGCTATATCTCAAATTTTCTATTAATACACTGAATTTTAAAAAACTGAAAGAAAACCATAAGGAAAAAATATATTGGAAGTTACTGATGCTGTGATGCTGTGGCACTGGGATATTTAAGGTGTTTGGATTCTCAGCATCAGTAACTTCCAATATATTGTGAAGGGTTCTGAATTCTCAGAGCTCAGCTTGGGTTGAGTGAAAATTACTTTAACCCCTGAGAGGGAGGAAGACCCTATACATGGTTCTGAAGAAGTTATCTTTGCTTCCTCTCAGCATTACTCACCTCCCTTCCCCTGTTACTTGGTGTGAACCACTAACCCAATAACAACTTCAACAAAGTTTTTCCATGAAACCAGGGGTTCTCATACGTATGTGAGAATCCTAGAACAGGAAAGGATCTATGGTTGCACATTTTCAGCTCTGAACCAAAGCATGAATTTCCAATCCTAGACTCCTGGTCAAGTTTGATCTAAACTCTGTGACAAGTAAAGAATACAACATTTTGCTTTTTAGTGAAATTTGTCTTTTACCAGTAAAGACACATTTCAGAAAACAAATTTCATATGTTTTATGAAAATGAAAAAGTTTAAAAACTAGGGGTATTGTAAATTCAGGGTCCTAAAATCACTTCAAAATTTAAATTACTTAGAGGACAGCTGTATATGAGAGAAATTACCTTCCATTTCAATTTGAAAGAATGTCTTAAAATATTGAGTAATTGTAATTATGCTAAACCTTTTCTCATTTCTGATTCATCACAAAAAAGCAATGAGTAATTCAAAGCCAAATATAAATTTTGGCCTATAACTGGCAGAACTGGCAGCCTTTTCAACTGTATGTGAGTATGTGAGGATACAATTCTCTTTAACACACACACATGCACACACATACATGCAGGCATTCCATTTTTTTCCCCCTAATTTTAAAGATGTGAGCAAATGCCTTGTGACCAAGAAAAAAACATGTATGAAAACAGTTTAATCAAGAACTAAAAATAACTTTTTAACTATTTGGGAATATATATATTTATGTATGTGTGTGTGTGTGTGTGCCAAGTTTGTTTGGTTTGTTTGTTTTTGAGAAGGAATCTCTCTCTTGCTGCCGAGGCTAGAGTACAGTGGTGCAGTCTTGGCTCACTGCAACCTCTGCCTCCCGGGTTCAAGCAATTCTTCTGTCTCAGCCTCCCAAGTAGCTGGGATTACAGGCATCTGCCGCTACTCTAGCCAATTTTTGTATTTTTAATACGGATGGGGTTTCTTCATGTTGGTCAAGCTGGTCTCGAAATGTCGACCTCAGGTGATCCACCCGCCTCGGCCCCCCAAAGTGCTGGGATTACTGGCATGAGCCACTGCACCCAGCCAGCTTCCTTTTGTTTTTGTATTTTGTTTTGTTCATTATGTTTGCATTTCTCACCAATTCTCATTGCTATATTAGATTTATGAGATTAAAAAGATGAGCACATTTCCTTTAAAAATATATAAACAGAATGGAAGTAAAGGATGCTCTTTTTTTCTTAATCATGAAAAATGAATGGCACTTACAGTAATCAATACAGTCAAAATAAATTACCATCAGTTGAAAGAACAATTAGTGAATCCTGAAAGGTGCCTATACAAGCAAAAATAGCATTATAAAAATAAGTCTAGGCCAGTGTCAACTGCCAAACCATAGAATGAAGAGCATAGCCTCTTGTCAAAAAAGGTCTTGATGGAAGTCACCCAAAAAACCTTCTCACTTTCCAGATGAGAAGTCTGAAGCTCAGAAAAATTAAACTACTTGCCCAAGGCCATACAATTTATTTAGGTGGAACTAGAAAAAAAAAAGTTTACAGATCCCAAATTGCCTGCTCTTTCTATTGCAACTGTGTCTTTAATAATTTAAAGAAAAAAAGTATTTGTTTTATATTTGGTTTTTCATGAAAGTAGGGGTCTCTTCAGGATATGGCAGAAATGTGGATATTAAGAATATATTCCAGGCATCTCCCGAATACTAAGACATTGACTGTATTGATTATATGGATTGTATATTTTTCAGACCACTCACTACATTGGTCTTTGTCATATCCTTTCTCTCCATTGGGGCATTTTCCTCCCAGATTTCCAGGAATCATGAAAGGAAAAAGACAGATGTACACTCCAGTACAGTTTGGTACTTGTTAGTGGCTCACTTGTAAATCTTAATGGAACGTTGAATGTGGGGAGCCAAAATGGGATGTTGTATTTCTCAACTTTACCAACTTCTGAAGACATTTGTTTAACAATTAGCTGTAATTAATCTTCTTAATTTTGGTGACAAAAATTGATGACAAAAAGTAAAGCTTCTGATGGGTCTCATGGTGACTGAGTTCTGCTGAAAGAAAATAGACAAATTATTAAGCTGGAGTTAAGTCTGGCAGAGGAAAATTCAACAGGCAGAACCCAGAAAATCAAACTGAAAGGGCTAAATTGCCTGATAAATGAGTCAAAAGTACGTTTGATTTCCTAACCTCCATCAGAAAGGCCACAGCAAACTCACTGCTCACAGATTGCTAAGCCGCATTGGCTTCTGGCAGAGGACAAAGTTGGTGAAAGAGTGAGTCAGACTTCACCTGAGTTTGTGACTTTTTGCATTTTGCAATGCCATTTTCTCAACAACTGGGCTGCTGACATTTATTTGCTCACTCCATTAATAAAATCCAGGCTGCTCTCAGCTCAGCAATATTAGGCAGAACATAGTTCATTGCTTCCTTGGAAAAAGCAAAATAGCCAGCAATCAGAATTATCCAGAACTAATTGTTAAATTGTCTGGGGAGAGTAGAGGTTATCAAATTCAGGATCCATGTTCAGTCACAAAGTGTGCATTAAGCAGAAAGCCTGACAAACATCCTGTACTAAAATATATAATTTTTTTTAACTTCCTAATAACAGTGATAGGTTTACTGCTTTTAGCAGCAGAAAATGGTATGTCTGTGGCAACCTTGAAGCCACAGCAGGATGTAAGATGATCAATCACTTCAAAAGGAGTGACTTTTGCTCAGATCAGCCCACCGGCAACATGTCCTCTGAAGCCTGGACTAGTATTGCTTTTTTTGGAGAGAAATAGTAAATGATCAGCAACTTGGCTCTTTTCTTGTGTGGGTTCGCAGCGTAGGACCCCTGACTTATTTTTTTCACCAAAATAACAATCTTCATAGTCACAGACAAAATGACATATCACTTGAAAGCTTTGAGCATATTCAGTTGTGTTTAGAATCATAAGGTTGAACAACAATTCTAGGATCTTTGGTTAAAATGCCATCTTTGTATTTCCTTTTCCCTTACCTCCACACTCAATAAGTCTTCTACATTATCACTTCTGAAGCCTAAGTATCTCTGAAATCTATGCAATTCTTTCTATCACCTCTACCATCATCATAATCCAGTACACCATTATCTTCCAGACGACTCATTTTCCTCCTTACATTTACTCTTATTACTTAGAAAGAGCTGCAATTAAATCTCAGTGGCTTACAACAATCACCATTTGCTTTTGTCACTTGAGGTCAGTGGGCTGGCTTAGTCAGGTCTGCTCTGTTTCATTCTTAGACCAATAGCTGCATGGGAAAACTCTTCTAATGATCTGTGCAGAGGCAAGAAGCCAAGTCAAATCACACAAGCACCCCTAAAACTTCCGCTCATGTCACATGCAATAACATTCCGTTGGTCAAGCAACTCACATGACCAAACCTATCATCAAGTACATGAGGAAACATATTCCTCATAAACTAGTGGGAGAGGATGCAAAGTCACAAAGGCAAGGATCTATCATTCTAATAACTGTGAAAGTTCAGAATTAGAAGTGATAATACAGTTCATCACACTACTTATTCTTTCCTTCCCAAGTCATACCAGAGAGATCTTTTAAGTAAATAAATCTAAATAAACAAGTCACTCCTCTTCCCATCCACTGTAATGACTTCATTACCATTACAATAAATATGCCCCATAGAGCCTTGCAGGACTAGAGCTGCTCATTCTATCTGCCTCATTTCTTGGGATCTTTCTCTTCTACTTCCCAGTTCCAGACATACTAAGTTTGGTTATAACAAACTCTTTCCCAACTAGGATATTTGCTTATGATATTCGCCCTGGCTGAAATAACTTTCCTTCCCTTCCCTTTTTCTTCATTTACACTTAGATCTGAAAGTTGTCACTTTCTCAATTTTCATTGACCAAGGATGTCAAATCTGATTGTTAAATACTGTCTAAATGCCTTGTAACTCTCCCTTATTGCACTTAGCACATGTGTTAGGGCTCTTTAGAGCAATGGAATCAATAGGATATGTAGAGATATATGAGAAAATATTTATTACGGGAATTGGTTCATACTATTATGGAGGCTGAGCAGTCTCACCATCTGTCATCTGTGACCTGCAGAACCAGGGTTGCCTATGGAATAGCTCAGATCAAGTCTGAAGGCCTGAGAAACAGGGATGCCTACAGTGTAACTCAATCTGAGACTGAGGCCTAAGCACCTGGGAAGCTGCTGGTGCAAGTTCCAGAGTACAAAGGCTGGTGAATCTGGATGTCTGATATTCAAAGGTGGAAGAAGATAGGTACCCCAGCTTTAGGGGAGAGAGAGAGAAAAAAAAAATCTTCATTTTCTCTGCCTTTGTGTTCTATCTGGGTGCACAGTTAATTGGATGGTGCCTGCCCATGTTAGTGAGGACAGATCTTCCTTACTGATTCAAAGTTCAATCTCTTCCAGAAATAGCCTCACAGACATACCCAGAAATAATCTTTAACCAGCTCTCTGGGTATCCCTTCACCAGTCAAATTGACACCTAAAATTAACCATCACATCAAGATTGTATTTAATTTATATTTAGTAGTTTAATCATTGTCATCATTGCTAAAATGTAAACTGCATGATTGTAGAAACAGTGTTTAGTTGAGGGAGTGTATAATTTTCTTAGCTCCAGTGTTTTGTCATAAAAACACTGAAAACATATATTTATGGAATTAATTAAGGCAGTAAAAATAATATACCTATAGACTTATTGAGAGACACAGATTCCTATATTCCTATATATAAGATTGTACACTTTTTTCCTTCAATGATCTTCCCTCCTCATTTTACCCTTCAATACTTCTTTTTTTATTATTATTATTTTTTATTATACTTTAAGTTCTAGGGTACATGTGCATAACGTGCAGGTTTGTTACATATGTATACTAAATAGAAGAGTTTAGAATTTGGAGCCCTTGGTTTACATCTCAGCTCCACCATTTAGTGGCTGTGTAGGTCAATAGTTTAATCTTGTTGAGCCTTTCTTACTCTATAAAATAATAATTTCTACTTTCCAAGGCTAAATCAGGTACGCATGAGCAAATACTCAACCAGTTTTTCCCTTCTCCATTCTTGTCCTGTAGCCTAGTTACCATGCTGAAATATTGCAGTTTCTGCTGACATTTTCACCTGGACTTGCTGACAGCTATAAATAAATCAAACCAATTAGTTTTCTATCAAAATTCGCCACACATCCTAACCTCTGTTTTGGTTAACTTTTCAACTGTTTCAAATTCAAAATCTGGAAAGCATTGTCCTCTGCCCTCTCCCCTAAGATGTGCACACTCCATCTCCTTGGTCTTTTCCAGTCCCTCTACACTAAACTCACTCTGGTTTTCCTTCTTCTGAGACTTCTCCTGGGTTTTCCAGTAACTCCAGGCTCTGGTCACAACAGTCCAGTGGCCACATTTATGTTTAGTAGATCTTCAGTCAAAAGTCTCCAATGATAAGCAAAATGCATCAGCTGACCACAGAATATATGCATCATAATGAAACATTTAGGGTTTTAAGTCTTTGGGTGTACATGGAAGCAAATTCTACAAGAAACACAACAAAATATAGACTCTATCTAAATGGAGGGGATCTGAAGCTCTGTGCAGTGGGCTGAATAATATATACCCTGTAAAATTATGTTATACATTTTTACTCTATAGGCTAACTTGATGAATAGAGACATCTGTATCTGCTTCACACCTGCCTAACTGTTACTTTTAGTTTTCCCTTGCTACTGTACAGAAAATAACCTTCAAAGTTAACATAAGAACCTTCAGGGCAAAATTACACAACAAGAGGACTCAGCTCCAAGGAATGATGAAAATGTGTGTGTGGTGATCAACAGGCACTATCTTGGGTCATCAAGATATTTGTTTTCCTTTTAAATGTTTTTCCTGTATTATATGATTGTGTATGATAATAATGCATTATTTTTAGAAGTAATGAAAACACAAATCCTAGTAACTACCCCAAAACTTATATTCTATGGTTTTCTTTTTTCTAATAAATGAGACCCAAACACTCAATTGTGGTCTCTCAGGCCTTTCCTGCTTCAGTTCCAGATTATTTTTCCAGCCTTCGCTCTTACCATGTTCCTTGACACTCCCGCATGCTACAGTTAAATCGTGCTATTTATTTCTCTCTCCATGTGGAGTTGGAATGGTCATTCATCCCCACAACTTTGGCAAAACTCCTCAATTTCCACAAAGGTGCACTGACTTTCTTCTCTTTCTGGTAACCTCTATAATATTTTAATGAGCTTCCAATCAAGAATTCAGTTTATCTGCACTTTAGAGACTCATGAGAAAATGTAGCCTCAAACATTTGCTCTCCAACTTCTATTAAGAGCCCAAATAAGAAAAGTATTACTCTTCACTGTTCCTGGAGGACATTTACTTATTCCTGCCTAGATGACTTTGCAAAAAGAATCTTCCCATTTTAGTCTGTCACTGTTCGATCTGTGGCAAACCCAGGCCTGACAAGGTCTTTGGGAGCAGCCTTTGTAGTTAATTCATAACAACCTTGAAGCAGGACATTGGTAAGTCCAATTCCAGAATACATGAACAATAAATGGATATTCTACCAAAGACGTCATGGAAAGATGGGAAAGAAAGTACATATGGTAGCGGCACTCACTTCAAAAACAAATTGATTGTCATTTTTTCTCCTAAAAGCCTCTACCCTGAAGACACCCCATCTATCTTCCCCTCTCTGTTGCCTTCTGCTGCCTTTAAAAATCCTCTTTGTTTTCCTAAGAGCTAAACTCTGCTCTCATACTCACTTTGTTTGGTCTACTCAATAAATCAACAGCCTGATACATACGTCTGCACCTTGGTGGTCTCAGTTCCCACTCCAGAGAGAATTATCAGAGTATCCATCAAACAAAACAAGGCTCTTCTTAAAGGACAATTCTACTTCTAAGGAGGTACTACTTTCCTGATACTTCAGATCTCGTCTGAAGCCCTGTATAGCTAGTTGAATTATATAACCTGTGAATTTGCAATAGAAATTGTTACAAGGAATAGAGACACATTTATCTGTTTTGGCATCTGCCTAAATATTACTTTTTGGTCTCTCTTGCTAGTGCACAGGAAAATTCTTCAAAGATGACATAAAAACCCTCAGGGTAAAATTACTCAGCAAGAGGCCACAGCCCTAAAAAGAGATAAAATATATGTGTTGTGAACCACAGACAGTAACATTCTTGCCCTGGCTCAATTCTTTAAATATTAATCTATCTGTTAAAGACAAAAGGCAATTTTACTCCAAATGCCATCTTTATTTTTGTTTTGAAATGTATAAGCCTACTTATCAGTGCAAAAAAGTGTAAAGCAATATAATTCTGTTTTGAAGAATTAGAAACCGAAAATTGTTTTTATGATTTATACAAGGCATTTTACTTGCAATGATGTAATCCTTTGTCAGAATTTTATTTACCTACAGTTGCCTCTAGATGCAAGTAATTGGAACAGAGTATTCATGAGGCAGAACTGAGGAGTAAGGAGTGTGTTACTCTACAACTTCACTGACAATAAATTGTCACACTTCTTAGTCCCTTGCCAAAAATAAATAAATTCTAACACTATAAACACTGATATTATAAAACATTCCTAAGGAACATATGATAGAAACCTATCCATTATGGTAACAGAGCCAAACATAGGAAAATTGCTAAGGGAAATTGTATTTGGTCAGCTGTACCTGACAGCGCCTTGTGATGAGATGACTGCCTTCCCTAGCACAGACTTATGCTCACAGCATACTCTGTCCCAAAACAAGAGAGCATGTATATGACAGTAGTGTCCAGAAGCTTTGCAAAAGCCATGTGGCCATGAAAGCCATGTGGCCCTGTTTCTCTGCTGCTTCCTCATGTACCACACACCTCAATATTCTATATCGCCTGTCCTGACATAATCTATAATACCTCAACAAGAGTAGATGGGATAGGAATGACTTAAGGAGGCTTCTAACTTGAATTAATGTGAATCCCCTGTATATTGCAGAGTCCAGTAGAACTGAAAGTTCATAAAGTGGTGTATGTTTGTACAACTTTTGAAGGAGCTCAAGAAACATCACCCCAAAATATGCCACAGTGGTATGCTGATTTTTTCAAACTGAGGGAACTTTGGGAACAACAAATGCAGGGAGAGATTTACTCTGAACTTCCATCATTTGCCTAAAGACAGATCCTCCAAAAGGAATGAAATGGTCATGAATCCCCTTCCCAGGAATTTTATTAACCAGGTTCAGGGGATTAACTTGGACCACAAGAGAGGAGACGAGAGGGCAACACGACATCCCAAAACCATTCACTCTACTTTAAGTAGCCTACATCTTTCCTCCCCTCTCTCTTATGAAAAGGGGGTATAAGCTTTTATATCTCACTGGGTTTGGGGTATCCACTTTTATTTCATGTGATAGCCCTGTGCACATAATGAATTTGTACACCTCTTCTCTTGTTAGTCTGCCTGCTATCAATTTATTTCATAGATCCAATTATCAAATCCTC
Organism: Piliocolobus tephrosceles; assembly: GCF_002776525.5. Taxonomy (NCBI): domain Eukaryota; kingdom Metazoa; phylum Chordata; class Mammalia; order Primates; family Cercopithecidae; genus Piliocolobus; species Piliocolobus tephrosceles. The sequence goes on from NC_045438.1 coordinate 45,838,014, forward strand.
AGAAAGTAGAGGGAAAGTCTTTCTTCCCACTTTCAACCTCCAAATCAAGAAACTCCCTAAATCCAGTTGACTATTGAATGACGCTGGTTCATACTGTGCATGATCATTTATACAAAGATTTTTTTCTGCTCTGTTGCTCCCGAATCACCAAGACCAACTCTTCCTCTTCAGTCTGCTCAGTATGAACAAAACAAGGATGAAGACTTTTTATGATGATCTACTTCCACTTTATGAATAGGAAGTATATTTCCTCTTTGATATGGTTTTCTTAATAATACTTTTTCCTTATTTTATTGCAAGAATATATTATATAAAACATATAACATACAAAATACGTGTCCTCCCTTTCAGTAAGGAAGCCTTACTGATCGTATAAACAGCAATATAACAGTCAACAGTAAGGTATTAGTAGTTTAGTTTGGGGAAAATCAAAACTCAAAACTTACATGTGAATTTTTGACTGTGCAGGGGGTCAGTGCTCCTAACCCCCACCTTAATCAAGGTCAACTGTACAGTGAATAAGGTCTCCTGCCAGAATTCCAGAATTCCGTGTGTAGATTCCAAGGTTCCAGACCTTCAAGTCAAATGTCTCCCCCAGAAGTCTGAGTAAAATATGGTATAATAAAATCTGATTTTGATTTCTGTTTTCAATGATATGACAGGTTATATAACTTGAATGACTTTTCTGTTTAAGACACAGAAAATGTTTTCCTAGGAATCATTTAAAATGCACTGTTAACGTAAAAACAGTTAAAAACAACAACAACAAAATAAGCAATCCAAACATCATAAAAATTAGGTGAAATCAAGACTGATTTTGCCCTGAGGATTTCTGCTGAAATATGGAGAACTCAAGTTTCTTATGTAATAGTAGTTTAGTACACAGGAAACCATAGAAAAAATCCAATGAAAGCCTAGTAAAATGTTCCTTTAAAAAGCAGATACCTAAATGACCCTAAACAGAAAAGTAAATTTGCCTGGCTTGATTTTGACACTGGATGAAAGAGAAAAAATATATACCCTGAGGATCTGAGACTTCAACTTGGCCTTCAAATGGATTTTGCCCCAAATTTGCACTTTCTGATCCAGAAATTTTATGTTAAGAATTACATTTTAAATGTTTTTCAGTTGGTTGTGTCACTAAGAAGAGACTGGTAGAAATACATGTAAATCTTCTCTGGTGATGTCAATTTCAATGCTGATCAAATATCTAACATGGATGTAATCAAGGAAAATAAATACTTGTTGTGAATAGAACATATGATAAAAGCATGCCAAGATTCCCCAGGCCTCAAACTGTGCCTGTGGAGATCCCTTCAGCTGACAAGTTAGAGAACACTCTTCGGTTCATCTAGTGGGAAGGAGGGTTAACCACTACTGAAGTATTTTAGTTTTTCTCATTTCCTTGTGCAAAGCCAGCAGTTACAAATTTATTTCTGATGAGCAGAGAACTTGCAAATGTTACTTGACCCTGATGTGATAGAATTTTCTGAGCTCAGGAGATAAATAGCTTGTCTAAATTCCCTTGCTGGCCTTCCCTTGCTGGCCTCACCATTGCTGGCCTCATCTGCCTTGCTGGCTTTAAGGTTAATAAGGGAATATTTAGAAGGCAGAAAGTAAAGCTCTGGGAAGTGAGGTAACAAGAGAGGTTTATGTTACTTACAAACATGAAGTAATACTGTACAGGGAAAGAGAGCAATCTCATTAATGACTTGAGAGCAGCCTTTGGCATCAAGCTCTATGAAGGATTCCTGGAAAACTTTCAAGAAGCAGACCACCTTGATGTGCTCAGCTCATCTTATTATATTCCCAAGGTAGTATTCTCTTTGGAGTGACCATCACCTGTTTGCTGAGAAAAGCTGACCTTCCTCTCATTAAAAATATATACAACCATATCATATAACAGCTTATGTCTGATTTCCATTCTGTCTTTGAACATATTTGAAGTATTTACAATAATACTTAGTGTGGACATATATATGGACATATCATACAAAATCATGTAAAAAAAAAAGCAACTCAGAAGACCTTCAGCTCATAACAAATCATGTTATACATGGGTTCTATTCTATCTGCAATGAAATTATGCATTCATAGCAAAACAGAAAATAAAAGCAGAGCAATTTTAACAGATTATCTGTGCATATTTCACTATATACACACCAAAAGATCTCTAAATATTCAAACATCATATCTTTGCAAGAGTTCTTTATTCAGTATTTCAATTCATAAGTTATGTATTTTGAGAGTAACTTCTCAATTCACTTTCTGACGGGAGTTCCATAGAATTGGCTGAAATATAACCTCAACTGCGTGGAAATAGCAAGTAGCACAGGGTGAGGGATGAGAAATTACCTATCGGGTACGAGGTACACTATTTGCATGATAATTACACTAAAAGACCAGAACACCACTATGCAGTATATCCATGTAACAAAACTCCTCTTTTACTCCCTACATCTATAAAAGTAAAATTGGAAAAAATAAAAAATATAGAATTTTTTTAAAGGAAAGAATAAAGAAAAGATAATAGGAAACAGATAAAATCTCAAGACTAAAGGATCATGTTAACCTCTGTTTTACCAAAATTGTGATTCTACATGTTGTTGAAGAGAAATAACTTACTAGGCTACATTAACAAATTTGAATTTTTTTCTTTTATTTATTATTTTATTTTTAATTGACAAATAGAAATTGTGTATATTTACTGCGTACCCACATGTTGTTTTGAAATATGTATACATTGCATCATAGCTAATTCAAGGTAATTAGCGTATGTATTACCTCATATACTTATGTTATTGTGAGAACACTTAAAACTACTCTACTCCCTCAGCAATTTTCCAGAACACAATACAATGTTATTAACTGTAATCATCATGTTGTATAATAGATCTCTTGAACTTGCTCCTCCTAACTACAATTTTGTATCCTTTGACTAACGTCTCCCCAAACCCTCCTTGCCTCTCCAGCCCCTGGTAACCACCAGGGGTTTTATTCCTTTCCTTTTCCGTAAGTGGTTCCCTGACCCGCTCTATATTTTTATGAGTTCAACGTTTTCAGATTCCACATATAAGTGAGATCATGCGATATTTGTCTTTCTGTGCCTGGCTTATTTCAATTAACATAATGTACTCCAGGTTCATCCATGTTGTCGCAAATGACAGGATTTCCTTCTTTATTAAGGCTGAATAGTGTTCTATTTATATAGACTACATTTTCTTTGTCTATTCCTTTATGGATAGAAGCTTAGATTGTGTTCATATTTTGGGCATAGATCTCGTGAGACTTATTCACTCCCATGAGAACAGTTTGGGGGCATGATTGTGAGGTTTCTCTAGCTACATTGAACTGTGAGTCCATTAAACTTCTCTTTCTTTATAAATTACCCAATCTTGGGTATGTCTTTACCAGCAGTGTGAAAACTGATTAATAAAGGTATTGAGAATAATGCTGCAATGAACATGGGAATGCAGACATCTATTTAACATACTGATTTCTTTTGGATATATATCCAGAAGTGAAACTGTTAGATTATATGGTAGTTCTATTTTCAATTTTTTGAGGAAGTTCCATACTCTTTTACATAATGTCTGTACTAACTTACATTCCAACCAATAGTGTACAAGGGTTTTCTTTTCCCTGCACCCTCATGAGGTATATAGTGATATCTTACTGTGATTTTGATTTGCATTTCTCTGATGATTAGTGATTTCGAGCATTTTTTCATATATATGTTGGCCATTTGTATGTCTTTTTTGAGAAATGTTTATTTAGATCCTTTGCCAATTTTTGATCAGAATTTAGACTTTAATAAGAGATGATGACTAAAGCCCAAGTTACTAATATTGTAGATATGGTAACTGCTTAAAATGGATTATTTTCTAATAGAATCAGCCTTATGCAGAAGCAAAGCCTGTTGCTACATTTCCTAGTCCTCCCTGGACCATCTCCTTCCCCCACATCCACCCCTCTATTATGCTTTTATAAGGCTGGTGGGCTGGTGCATGAAGTTCCATCATTACAACTCTATTACTGGTAAAATGTATTTATCAGAGAGGAGAGATGGTAATTATTTGTCCAGTTTATATGTCTGTAAGCCAGGAGCTGTCTGAAGGCAGAGATGTTGTCTTCATTTTCACAATTCCAGAGGTAGGCAAAATAGTTTAGTAAAAAGAGATCATCAATAACTTTGTATAAAATATAGAAGTGAATCAATCCCAGTCCTTCCCGGGTTGATTTAGTTTATGCCATCCTTGACAATCAGCAATCGATCTGGAGGGTGGTTATGATGGGAAATAGAGAGAAGGTGAACAGGCAATGCCTAGAGCCTAGGGCATTATCCAAACAGACCAGAACTGAGTGGACTATAGGTCATAGAAAACCAATAGTCACTAGAGCAGAGGATTTGCAAAAGTAAACAAATCCTTGTTCCTAGTTTTCACTTCTTGACTATGTGATTTTGGCCAATTCCCTTTCTTGGACTTGGTTTCTATTATCAAAATAGTAGTGTGTGAAAATTAAAGACAGCATAAGCCTGTATGAGGCTAACAAAGAATGGATAGATACTAAATTGTAAGAATTTAAAATTATTTATAATTATTACAGTTATCTTTAATATCATTAATGTCAGTAAGCAATTACCCCCGAAAAGAATTTTTTTTTTTAATGACCATAAAGGGGAGACAAAGAGAAAATTTCTTCACAGTTTTGCCTATAGATTACTCGTTTCCAATAATACTTTCTCTTTTTTTTTTTTAAAGGCGCTATTAACAAGTAAACACCAAATCACTATGGTAAACTAATTGATACTTTGTAAGATGCTAATTACTACCCTCCCCACCCTCCTAAATTATCTGAGACTGATTTCCCCAATAATTATAGTAAGCACACTCTGCTTTCTGTGGTCACATAACCCAAACTCTTCAGATGCACAATTCATAAAGCCAGGATTAGTTTTGTAAGCTAAGTAGTTACAAAATAATTAAACAAAAAAAGATTTGCTTGGTTCAACTATTTCAGTGAGAGGTTCAAAGGCACCATAAGCCCTTGAAGTTGAACATGCAATAGGAAGGCAAGTTCTCAAATATTAAAGTACATTCAGCCAGGTTCTTTTTCACATCAAGTACTTGGACAAGCAGTAACAAGGTACTGCGGGTAGATCTTGGCCTTAGAAATCATCAAGAAGGACAGCAGTGAGGTCAGCAGCAAAATCCATACAGAATGAACAATTTGCCTCAATGATAACTCTCCTCTCAGTAAATCATTTCTGCTTAGGCTATATTCCACCAATTTTAGAGTCTTTTTGATGCAATCCACACTTTTCTAGGAAATGCAATCATTAGAAATGTCTCAAGACATATGAGTCATAGAGTATTTATCATATAATAAACTGGAACTTATTTTTCCAGTTAGAGAATATTCAAATCAATTTGTAAATCAGGGGTGAACAATTTTATTCTGTAAAAGGCCAGAGAGAAAATATTTAAGGCTCTGCAAGCCAGATAAACTCAACTCTGCTTTAACAGTACAAAAGCAATATGTAAATAAATGGGCATGGCTATATATTTACCAAAATAGGTGAAGGGCAGGTTTTGGACCACAGGCCATAGTTTGCTAACCCTTGCAAAAATCCATATCAACATCTAAATCATGTTATAAAAATTAATTACCTATTAATTCGTATCTGGTTGGAAACTTTGTGAAGCAATTGTGTAATGACCATCTCCAGGTAACTTTAGTAATTTAGTAATTTCAGTACTATGAGTATATCAGGTGCTTATTTGTTTAATGAATAAAGGGAAGTGAGATATCAAAAAGCCATGCTTCACACATGCCATATATCTCCCTATCCTATAAAGCTCATAAACTCTGTGAAGCACATCTGCTATTGTATTATGCTGACACTTTACTGTTTATTTTAATAAACAATGATTATTTTGTATTATTGTGTGTTGATTTTTTAAGTGTTTTTATTGTTACCGTAAAACTAGTTCATTTAAGAAAATGTCCAGGGTGCATAATTGCTTATCCAAAAAATCTTAAAGACAGATTTATTCTGTAACTTGGAATTTTTTACATTTTACAAAATTCATATAGTACTTATACTATAGTATACGTTCCCACACCCCAAACTGTGTGGGTCAGTCCTGCAAGCTCCATTTATGGTAAGTGTCCTATACAGCTATAACCGCTGTTTATCTTTTATACCTTTTTTTTTTTTTTACTGTAACTTCTCTATGTTTAGATCCACAAATACCAGTTGTGTTTAAATTGCCTGCAATATTCAGTACAGTTACACGCTGCACAGGTTTGCAGCCTAGGAGCATTACACTAACCATATAGCCTCGCTTTGTAGCGGGCTATTCCATCTAGTATTGTGTAAATATACTCTATTATGTTTACACAATGACAAAATAGCCTAACAACACATTCTCAGAAGGCATCCCCATTTCTAGGGAGCTCGTGACTATACAATAATATTCTATATTCAGTTTTGTCTCCTGTCTTATTAATGAAGACTTTTGTATATTTGAATTTGAAATGGCATTTCTCATTTTGCTAACATATAGCACTGGAAAAAAACAAGGGGAGACTGCAGCAGAGCCCTACCCTATTAAGGACACACAAATGGTAACTATTCTTATAAATGATAGCCACGAGTCAGGCCACCCCTGTTTTTCAGGCCCACTGTTTTTCTCCCATTTCATGACACGTATGTTCTCCTGTGTGTGTAACTATTGCATGATTGAATGCATGAACTACTTCCCAGCACATAATCGATTGTGAAGACAATGATAGTCATGAGATGAATTAAAGTCTTTATATCAGACACTGTTTCTCGTTTTTATGTATGCAGAAACCTGGTTGTTGCTTACATGTTGCAAATTCTAATATCTGAAATTACACAGTTCTAATGAGAACACATGGACACAAGGAGGGGAACAACACACACAGGGGTCAGTCATGGGGTGCAGGGCAAGAGGAAGGAGGACATTAGGACAAATACCTAATGCATGTGGGGCTTAAAACCTAGATGACGGGTTGATAGGTGCAAACCACCACAACACATGTGTATCTATGTAACAAACCTGCACATTCTGCACGTGTATCCTGGAACTTAGAGTAAAATTTTTTTAAAGTATACAGTTTTAAAGAAAAAAGTACAAAAAAAAAAAAAAAACCTAGTTTTCTTTTGATTGAAAAAAAGTAAAATAAAAGAAAAGACAGAAAATATGTATACATTGTTGAATGGCTCAGTTCAAGTAATTAGCATATGCATTGCCCCATATCCTTATCAGTTTTTTGTAATGAAAACATTTAAAATCTACTTTTTAGCAATTTTGAACTATGCAGTGAATTTTTGTTTCCTTTTTTTGTTGTAAAAAATCCTTTCAGAAACATTTTATTTACCTATAAAAGATGCAGACACATTACACCAAAAAAGAAAAAAAATTACAGTTCTTCGGGAGCGTTTGGTGTAGCTGGGGTGAGATAAAACAAATACCAAAGGATGAATAACATCATTCAGTATCATGCCAATTTAATGAATTAAATAAATCACTAGAGTAGAAAGTATTGAATAATAGTCCAAAAACTCAAGTGTGTAAGAAATAGCACATATATTTCTTTTCTAGATCAACTTAATTCTGGACTAGACTGAAAGGAAATTCAACTTGAGTCATGCAGAGGGCCTGAGTTGATGTAGAATTCAGGTCTGTGGAGGCCACAAGTCCCCTGCCCACCATAGTTATTCTATGACACCATTTTCCAGTCTGCATTATCTCTTTAGACCCCAGGACTCTGTTGCTTTGAAACCTTTCTTAGTTTTACACTCCATGGAAAGGCTGAGTGCTGGCATATTAATGTATTTAAGACTTTTTTGAAGACTATGGTGTGGAAAATGGTGACGAGATAGAAAAATATGAGCAAATTTCTAGGCTGATTGGTAGAGAAAGCGTGTCTGAGGGGGTGTGTCTTCTGCTTGCACCATAGAAGGTGAGATCAAACGTCCTAGTCAAAACTGGTTTCAATGTGGATGAAGCCACACAAGAACTGAGAAGGTTGAAAAGGTTTATTTACTCACATAATGAGGCTTTCAGTGGAGAGCAAGACAGACACTGGAGCTAGTCTGAAATGGCTTGAGAAAAGGAAGAAGCACGTGGCTTGATTTTGTGTTACAGTTAGAGGGTGGGGTCCAGGCAAGGGTCCCCAGGTGTGTTTGGGGCTGTATGGTTCGACTTTTCCCCTGTACCCCTGTGGAGTGAATGTGCCAGTTTTCTTATTGGCTTGCCCAGAGGAGTGGGACTTGAAGCTGTCCTTGGTTAAACATAACAAAATGGAGTTTGACTCCTTACTCCAAGGAGGCATAAAGTTGAGACCGAAGGATGAAAGAACTGGAGGAAGAGCATCCCAGACAACAGGAATGCACACGAAAGCCCAGGGTGGTGGATGTCCTTGAACGTTTGAGGAACAGAAAGAGGCCACAGTGGTGAGAATCTGGCAAGGAGAGGAAGATGCGGTTAGAGAGGCCCGAGCATGCAGGGCTCAGTGAGTCATGGCAGTGAGTTTGGATTTCCTGGTGAGTGCAATAAAAGCCATTAAAATCTGGTCGCTTGATGTGAAATCAGGATTTTATTGCAAGCTTGATAAAACCTGATATCTGCATATAGTGACAAAGGAAGAAGAGAAAAATCAATGGAATATCTCTAACATTATTTTATTTATTTTGAGATTGTGTACTCAGATAAACCTAACTCTCTTGCACCAAAGAGTTTAGTCTAAAGTTTACGACAGGCTCTGGATTTCTTCAAAACTTTTCCCACCTCACCTCCACCCTCACTATAGTGACCACAACACTCTATGGCTACTGAATAAATAATTAAATATAAATATAGGGAAAATATATATACATTTGATTAGTAAACTAAGTACACTTTATATATGCAGTCCTCCCTTGGTATCCCTGAGGAATCAGTTCCAGGATCCCCAAGGATACCAAGATCTGTGGATTCTTAAGTCTCTGATATACAACGGTGTAGTATTTGCATATGATCTATGCACGTCCTACCATATACTGTAAATCATCTCTAGACTACTTATAATAACTAATACAATGTAAAAGCTAGGTAAATAGTTGTTATATTCTGTTGTTAAGAAAATAATGACAGGAAAAATGTCTGTACCTGTTTAATACAGATACATTTTTTTAAAAAATATTTTAAATCTGCAGTTGATTGAATCCATGAATGTTTAACCAATAAATATGGGGTTATAGATATTCAAATATCTATAAATACATACATATGTTCATATATATACACATGCATTTTTATGCCTGTGTATATCTACATACATACGTGCATTAAAAGAAAAATTGCAAACAAAATAACATTAACAGAATTTATTTGAGCATTAAAGGATTTATGAATTCGGCAGCATTCAAAACCAGGAGAGGTCCAGAGAACTCCACCCAACAGTATGAGCAGTGAGGCTTTAGAGGCCAAACACAGAAGCAAAGTTGAGAAATCACCTGATTGGCTAGAGCTAGGCATTTGCTTTACTTGGCCACTGTATGATCAGTTAGCTGCCTAAAACTGGTTGAAGCTCAGCTGTTTGTGAAAGGCTGAAAAATGTCTACTTGTTACATGAAATCTGCTCCTAAATTTTGGTTTATGTGTAAATTAGGTGGCAGTTTTTTATGTAGGAACTCAACGTATGGAGATGGCTTCAGGCTATTGGCCTTCTGCTTATTTAGTTTGACTCACATGCAGATACAGATGAGTATACACATACACAGATCTCGTGTGTGTGTGTATGTGTGTGTGTGTGTATGTGTGTGTATGGGGCAGGGGATGTGGAGGGAGCTGGGAAGTGTTGTAGTAGACACTGAGATAAACTAACATCAGAGCCAGGGCTTACATTCAACTGGAAGGGGATCCAACTAACATGCAACACCTTACATTTGCCTGATGCTTATTTCTGTTTGTACCACTGCTCCTGTACTATAGGCCTTGGGCAGTTCTCAGCCTCATCCTCTGTCAGTGGGCATCTCTGAAGAGGCCTCCCTGATAAACATGGCATTAGAGCACCAAACCTGTGTGGCTCATGGGTGACTCTGTCCCTCTCCTTCATTCTCTGTCTCATTTCAATTTTGACTTTTCTGTTTGTCTGCAGCCTTCCATCTGTTTCGTGGAGTGTCTCTTCTCACTCTCAGCTTGGCATATTCAGACTGACCATCCTTTCTGTTAGCATGCCCATTCTATGAACCCAATAGGTAACGACCTTGGTTTTTGATCTTAGCTGCTATTTGACTTTGCCCAGAAAATGGCACAGTCCCCTCACATGACACTAACAACTGGTTTTCATGGCAACATGACCTCATGTGATGTACCAGGTACAAATGAGAGGTCACAGCAGGGCACCGTGCAACTGTATCTTCACATATGAGCTCAAATAAGGCAATTCTTTATGAAGCAGTGGGAAGGGAATATGTAGGGAGTAAAAAACAACATGAACTAAACTTCAGATTCAAACTGAAACCGGGAAACCCTGTGATCTTAAAACATGTACTTGCTTCTCTGCCTCACAGCACCAGGCCATCTGCCAACCTCCTTCCTGAGCAGAGCAGCTGCCAAGGCCAAAACCAAGAAACTTTACAGTAATTTATTTGCTCTCTGAGCCAGACAGAATCCAGGGACCCAGGAAGGAAAGTCCTGAGTGAGGATAAGAGCACTGCTTTTTTATGAAAAATCTTGGCGCCCTAAGATCCACATAATACCGGAAGAAAGGTAGGTATCAACCTGCCCAAATGGTCCTGGGATGACTGCCATCTTCCCTATCCCTGAGAGGCTCTGAAAGGTCAGGGCAGGTGAGCTGAATCCTCTATGTGATGAGGCAAAGAAAGCAGCATTAACCTTTACACCGAAGAAACAGAAGTCAAGAATGGGGGCACACTGTGGAACACTGCTGCATAAGGTATGAGCCCTGTAAAGCACTGCTGTGCTTATTCAGGAAAATATGGAAATCTCTCCTCTAAGGCAACGTTTGGGTCAGTGAGTATTATTTCCATATAAGAATGGATGTTCCATCACAATTAAAAGAACTGGAGAAGCAAGAGCAAACACGTTCAAAAGCTAGCAGAAGGCAAGAAATAACTAAGATCAGAGCAGAACTGAAGGAGATAGAGACACAAAAAACCCTCCAAAAAATCAATGAATCCAGGAGTTGGTTTTTTGAAAAGATCAACAAAATTGACAGACTGCTAGCAAGACTAATAAAGAAGAAAAGAGAGAAGAATCAAATAGACGCAATAAAAAATGATAAAGGGGATATCACCACCTACCCCACAGAAATACAAACTACCATCAGAGAATACTATAAACACCTCTACACAAATCAACTAGAAAATCTAGAAGAAATGGATAATTTCCTGGACACGTACACTCTTCCAAGACTAAACCAGGAAGAAGTTGAATCCCTGAATAGACCAATAGCAGGCTCTGAAATTGAGGCAATAATTAATAGCCTACCAACCAAAAAAAGTCCAGGACCAGATGGATTCGCAGCTGAATTCTACCAGAGGTACAAAGAGGAGCTGGTACCATTCCTTTTGAAACTATTCCAGTAAACTGAAAAAGAGGGAATCCTCCCTAACTCATTTTATGAGGCCAACATCATCCTGATACCAACGCCTGGCAGAGACACAACAAAAAAAGAAAATTTTAGACCAATATCCCTGATGAACATCGATGCAAAAATGCTCAATAAAATACTGGCAAACCGGATTCAGCAGCACATCAAAAAGCTTATCCACCATGATCAAGTGGGCTTCATCCCTGGGATGCAAGGCTGGTTCAACATTCGCAAATCAATCAACGTAATCCAGCATATAAACAGAACCAAAGACAAAAACCACATGATTATCTCAATAGATGGAGAAAAGGCCTTTGACAAAATTCAATAGCCCTTCATGCTAAAAACGCTCAATAAATTCGGTATTGATGGAACGTACCTCAAAATAATAAGAGCTATTTATGACAAACCCACAGCCAATATCATACTGAATGGGCAAAAACTGGAATAAATCCCTTTGAAAACTGGCACAAGACAGGGATGCCCTCTATCACCATTCCTATTCAACATAGTGTTGGAAGTTCTGGCTAGGGCAATCAGGCAAGAGAAAGAAATCAAGGGTATCCAGTTAGGAAAAGAAGAAGTCAAATTGTCCCTGTTTGCAGATGACATGTTTGTATATTTAGAAAACCCCATCGTCTCAGCCCAAAATCTCCTTAAGCTGATAAGCAACTTCAGCAAATTCTCAGGATACAAAATCAATGTGCAAAAATCACAAGCATTCTTATACACCAGTAACAGACAAACAGAGAGCCAAATCAGGAATGAATTTCCATTCACAATTGCTTCCAAGAGAATAAAATACCTAGGAATCCAACTTACAAGGGATGTAAAGGACCTCTTCAAGGAGAACTACAAACCACTGCTCAGTGAAATCAAAGAGGACACAAACAAATGGAAGAACATACCATGCTCATGGATAGGAAGAATCAATATGGTGAAAATGGCCATACTGCCCAAGGTTATTTATAGATTCAATGCCATCCCCATCAAGCTATCAATGAGTTTCTTCACAGAACTGGAAAAAATGGCTTTAAAGTTCATATGGAACCAAAAAAGAGCCCGCATTGCCAAGACAATCCTAAGTCAAAAGAACAAAGCTGGAGGCATCACTCTACCTGACTTCAAACTATACTACAAGGCTACAGTAACCAAAACAGCATGATACTGGTACCAAAACAGAGATATAGACCAATGGAACAGAACAGAGTTCTCAGAAATAATACCACACATCTACAGCCATCTGATCTTTGACAAACCTGAGAGAAACAAGAAATGGGGAAAGGACTCTCTATTTATTAAATGGTGCTGGGAAAATTGGCTAGCCAGAAGTAGAAAGCTGAAACTGGATCCTTTCCTTACTCCTTATACGAAAATTAATTCAAAATGGATTAGAGACTTAAATGTTAGACCTAATACCATAAAAACCCTAGAAGTAAACCTAGGTAGTACCATTCAGGACATAGGCATGGGCAAGGACTTCGTGTCTAAAACACCAAAAGCAACGGCAGCAAAAGCCAAAATTGACAAATGGGATCTCATTAAACTAAAGAGCTTCTGCACAGCAAAAGAAACTACCATCAGAGTGAACAGGCAACCTACAGAATGGGAGAAAATTGTTGCAATCTACTCATCTAACAAAGGGTTAATATCCAGAATCTACAAAGAACTCAAACAAATATACAAGAAAAAAACAAACAACCCCATCCAAAAGTGGGCAAAGGATATGAACAGACATTTCTCAAAAGAAGACATGCATACAGCCAACAGACACATGAAAAAATGCTCATCATCACTGGCCATCAGAGAAATGCAAATCAAAACCACAATGAGATACCATCTCACACCAGTTAGAATGGCAATCATTCAAAAGTCAGGAAATAACAGGTGTTGGAGAGGATGTGGAGAAATAGGAACACTTTTACATTGTTGGTGGGATTGTAAACTAGTTCAACCCTTCTGGAAAACAGTATGCCAATTCCTCAAGGATCTAGAACTAGATGTACCATATGACCCAGCCATCCCACTACTGGGTATATACCCAAAGGATTATAAATCATGCTGCTATAAAGACACATCCACCCGTATGTTTATTGCGGCACTATTCACAATAGCAAAGACTTGGAATCAACCCAAATGTCCATCAGTGACAGACTGGATTAAGAAAATGTGGCACATATATACCATGGAATATTATGCAGCCATAAAAAAGGATGAGTTTGCATCCTTTGTAGGGACATGGATGCAGCTGGAAACCATCATTCTTAGCAAACTATCACAAGAAGAGAAAACCAAACACCGCATGTTCTCACTCATAGGTTGGAACTGAACAATGAGATCATTTGGACTCGGGAAGGGGAACATCACACATTGGGGCCTATCATGGGGAGGGGGGAGGGGGGAGGGATTGCATTGGGAGTTATACCTGATATAAATCACGAATTGATGGGTGCAGCACACCAACGTGGCATATGTTGTGTACATATGTAACAAACCTGCACGTTATGCACATGTACCCTAGAACTTAAAGTATAATAAAAAGAAAAAATTAAAAAAAAAAGAATGGATGTTCCTTGAGATTAGGAACAAAAATGAATGAATGAATGAATGAATGAATGAATGAATGAATGAATGAATGTAGTGGTAACTCCATAGCCCAAGTCAGCCTCTTCTTAGATGAATGATTTACCAAAATTATCTGCAAGTTACATCTCCAAGGAACACATTAGTAGTATAATATAAAAGGCAGTGACAGAAAATTGGGAGGCTCAAGCATTAGTCCTGGTTCTGTCATTAATTCTGTGACATTAACAGAACTCCTTCATATATTTTCTAATATTCAAACTTCTGAAACTTGAGGAATTTGGACTAAAAGAGCTCTAAGCCTCTTCTATCATTACTATTATATTTTATTCCTTCCTGAAAAATTGTTTTAGTTTATCCTGGAAATGTTAACTGCCCCTCTGGACAGTTCCTGGTTTGTGGACAGTTTTCTTATTCAGATATGTTATGTTTGCACACCACCTGTATCTTGAATTTTCTCCACCACAGTGTTCTGCTCTGAGTCTGTTCTCTCACCTGTATAATGCCCCTAAAACCTTGTTCAAGGTGAGAGCAATAGTCTCAGTTGTCTGCTGACTGGTGATCACCTTGACTACCATGTCAATTCCTTTTCTAAGCATTAACCAGTGAAGGTTACTGAAGGTGAGTTACTTTTATGTGGCATAAGCTTAAGAAAGCAAAAGCCATTACCAACACTCTAAACAGCACAGAACATTCTGAAAGGATCTAGGGGCACCTTGCAAAATGCCAGTAAATCTTTAGTTCTTAATAGGGGTCAAAAGAAACTACTAAAGTTTTACTTTTTTTAAAGATGGGATACTCTGCAGTGTTTAAGATTAAGTGTTTTAGGCTGCTGCCTGGCAACAACCCTAAAGACGAGTAGCTTAGGACCTAAAGAAATCTAGTAAATTAGGAAAGAATATTGTCTGATGCCTGTGTCAAATTCATTCTGGTTTGGTAGTCCTATAAAAGGACAGCGAGTATTTTCTTTCTTAGAAATCGCAGAAAGAGTAAGTTGACTTTGGTAAAGAAGAAACACTCTTGGTGCACTTGCCATAAACCCGTCATTTATGAGTTAATATTCTTTTACATTCATGTAACCTTTCCTAGGCCCCATCCTATTGAGTCTCCCCAGAATCTAGGGAAATAGATGCAGCAGGAAGACACTCAGCAGTTGTTACACAGTATCCCATTCATGCAAGCTTTTCTTAAACACTGCAGTGACCCAGAGCTCACTACTCATTGGATGGATCAATGCTTTTTTTTCTTGTTTGTAAAAGAATTTTTTTTTTTTTTTTACCAACCTATTATATTTTTGAAAAGTTCTTTTGGAAAGTTCTTCCTTAAGAACTGAATTTTTCTCCAGGTGACTTTCAAATGCTGCTCCTCAATCTTCCATATTTTTTATACTATCTTACCCGGGATAATGAACACAAGCTACTGACACACACAAGCCTCAAATTTTGAGTGGCATAAAACAACAAAAGTTTCTTTCTTGCTCAAGTCAAGTGCAACGTAGGTTGGAAAACCAGCTCTATCGTGTAGCTTCATCACCTGGAACATGCTGTCACAGCAGGCTAAAAGAAATTTGGCAGAGGCAGATTGGTTCTTATTGACTCAGTCCACAAGCGGTACCAACACATCTGCTCCTAGCCGGTTTGCCAGAACTAGCCACAAGGCCCCAGCCTAACAGTAGGGATCCTGGGACATGAAGCAGAACACATGGAATTTAGTGGATGCTAATTGTATCTGTGAAACATTTTCCCCAACCAAGCACACTTATTGGAAAGATGAGGCAGGTATTAAGATTTGATACATCAAATTTACATTGAATCCTAGAGCAAGATCATACCAAAGAAAAGCTAGTGCTTCACATCTGCTCATGCAGAGAGAGCCTAGCCATCACTCTGTCAGAGTCTGACATCCGGCTCTGCTGTCTTTGTGCAGTGCCTAGAATAAGACGGTCAACAGAGGATTTATATGTCTCCAACCTCCCCTCTTTTCTGTGACTTTCCTCCAGTATAGGTTAGGTGTTTAGAGGGCCTTGTAGCATACTGTCCATCCATTTACAATTCCTGTTCCCTGGGAGCATTTCATCCTGATATCTCCAGGCATCAAGAATTTGATAGTATGAAGGAGGGATGCCACATAACTAATGTCATTTATGTTAACTAAAATCATGTTAACTAAATATATTATTCTATCTCTATAATAAGTATACTGTTTTGCATTTTTAGTATTCCCAAGGACTGGGCATGAGATTATATCTAGGGAATAGATGTAAGACTTCTTCACTAGGCCAGTGAAATGCTCTATTTCAAATGAGAAACAGCCTCAGAGAGACTGGATGTTCTATTCATGTCTACATGACCTGTAAATGGCAAAAGCAGAACAGGAACTCAGGACATCTTACTTTTTTTTTTTTTCTTTTGAGATGGAGTCTTGCACTGTCACCTAGGCTGGTGTGCAGTGGCATGATATTGGCTCACTGCAGATTCTCCCTCCTGGG
Organism: Piliocolobus tephrosceles; assembly: GCF_002776525.5. Lineage (NCBI taxonomy): Eukaryota > Metazoa > Chordata > Mammalia > Primates > Cercopithecidae > Piliocolobus > Piliocolobus tephrosceles. The sequence goes on from NC_045438.1 coordinate 45,854,719, forward strand.
TTCCAGCGATTCTCCTGCCTCAGCCTCCCTGATAGCTGGGGTTACAGGCATGCACCACCACCACACCCAGCTAATTTACATATTTTAAGTAGAAACGGGGTTTCACCAGGTTGACCAAGCTGGTCTCAAACTCCCGACCTTAGATGATCCACCTGCCTTGGCCTCCCAAAGTGCTAGCATTACTGGCATGAGCCACTGTGCCCGGCCTGGGATATGTGACTTCTAATCCAGTGCAAAGTGCTTTGTTAACAGCATGCCAAGAACTAGATTCCAATCTCCACTGTGCTATCCTTTCTCAAACGTCAGAATGCCAACCTGACTCTTCAGAGAAGAAAAAGAGAGACAGCCAGGCCCACTCTGATAACAGTACCTATGGTGTCAGCAACAAGCTAATAATAGGCAGTTGCAAATGCACATTTACATTATGCAGAAATTAGTAGCATGATGAGGACAATAAGAGGCCTTGGATGGAATAACTGCTTCCCTGTAGGGTGTTCAAGCCACTCTAATTTGCTGGTGCCCAGACTATAAATGAATTTGCACTGGAGGTGTTACTGCAGCCAACACAATAGAATTGAAAGGGGAGGAGGCAGCCATGGGCATGGAGTTTTCAAAACCAAATAATATGTGAATTGTTGAAATGCTGTTCAGGAGAATTCATACCACTTTAAGTGCTTCAGACTCAGAGAAAGAAAAAAGCAAAATAGTACTATGGCATGGACTCTGTCCTGATTCCTGCAAATTATGAGTAGTCAACATCCACTTTTTTAATAATAGCCTGGATGGGTATATCAAAAGCCCTTGTTAAGCAGCCATGAATTTTGTAAACACATTTTATTTTTTCACTGGTACTACCATCATTACATGATAGTGACTGGACAATCCATTATGTTGTGGGGTACAATTACTCACGAGAGAGAACATTCATAACAATACATTCAGATGACTTAATATGTCCCCAGCATGCTATCCCATGGCAGAATCAGGCATCAGATTACAAAAAGCTTCAGACAAAACCAGAAATTTCGTGAGATCTCAGTGGCAAAGGCAAATGCATCATAGGCAAGAAATGAATTGATTTTCACCTATGGCCTTTCCATGGTAATCTTGTAATCTCATCCAGTTCTTGATCATTCTGGAAGGAAAAGTGATCTCTTTTGTCCCCATCTAAATGCATTGTTTAAAAGTCCCCTTAGATTATATAGTCCCTGTCTTTTTATGCATAGCAATAATTGTATTTGAGTTTTTGCATTTATATGACCAGATTTTAACAATGTATTATTTGAAATTTTATGGTGTTTGTAAAGTAGGTTAGACAGATATTATTATCCTCATATTTTAAAATGAGGAAATGAAACATGAGAGTCAGTAAAGTTAGGTACTTTGCCTAGTGTCTTAGTCAGGGTTATCTAGAGGAAAAGAGTTAATGGGATATTCACATATATATAGGGGAGTTTATTAAGTATTAACTCACATGATCACAAGGTCCCACAATAGGCCATCTGCAGGCTGAGAGAAAGGAGAGCCAGTCTGAGTTCCAAAAATAAAGAACTTGGGAGTCTGATGTTCGAGGGCAGGAGGCAAACAGCATGGGAGAAAGATGTAGCCTGGAAGGCTAGGCCAGTCTCTCTTTTCATATTTTCTACCTGCTTATATTCTAACTGAATAGCTGAATAGATTGTGGCCACCTGATTAAGGGTGGGTCTGCCTTTCCAAGCCCTCTGACTCAAATGTCAATATCCTTTGTTGACACCCTCACAGACATATCCAGGATCAATACTTTGTATCTTTCAATCCAATCAAGTTGATACTCAATATTAACCATCACAAGTCCAACCATTGTAGACTTGAACCCATAAACATCTCCTAAGATCATACATAATCTTCAAATAAAGACAATAATAAGGTTATAATTACATCTAACATAACACAACTATCCTTCATACAACCAGAAATGCATCAATCCCCAACCCAAAGCTGTTACATAAAGTTAACAATACTTAAATGCTGATGTGAAGTCAATAAATCTTATGTCACATGACAAAGGAGAAAGGAAATGAAGATATTTTCTTTTTTTATTATTTTATTTTTTTTTATTATACTTTAAGTTCTAGGGTACATGTGCATAACGTGCAGGTTACATATGTATACATGTGCCATGTTGGTGTGCTGCA
>NC_045438.1:45856992-45858814 GCF_002776525.5 Piliocolobus tephrosceles
GTTTGCTAAGAATGAGGGTTTCCAGCTGCATCCATGTCCCTACAAAGGACGCAAACTCATCCTTTTTTATGGCTGCATAGTATTCCATGGTGTATATGTGCCACATTTTCTTAATCCAGTCTGTCACTGATGGACATTTGGGTTGATTCCAAGTCTTTGCTATTGTGAATAGTGCCGCAATAAACATACGTGTGCATGTGTCTTTGTAGTAGCATAATTTATAATCCTTTGGGTATATACCCAGTAGTGGGATGGCTGGGTCATATGGTACATCTAGTTCTAGATCCTTGAGGAATCGCCATACTGTTTTCCATAATGGTTGAACTAGTTTACAATCCCACCAACAGTGTAAAAGTGTTCCTATTTCTCCACATCCTCTCCAACACCTATTGTTTCCTGATTTTTTAATGATTGCCATTCTAACTGGTGTGAGATGGTATCTCATTGTGGTTTTGATTTGCATTTCTCTGATGGCCAGTGATGATGAGCATTTTTTCATGTGTCTGTTGGCTGTATGAATGTCTTCTTTTGAGAAATGTCTGTTCATATCCTTTCCCCACTTTTGGATGGGGTTGTTTGTTTTTTTCTTGTATATTTGTTTGAGTTCTTTGTAGATTCTGGAAATTAGCCCTTTGTCAGATGAGTAGATTGCAAAAGTGTTCTCCCATTCTGTAGGTTGCCTGTTCACTCTGATGGTAGTTTCTTTTGCTGTGCAGAAGCTCTTTAGTTTAATGAGATCCCATTTGTCAATTTTGGCTTTTGCTGCCGTTGCTTTTGGTGTTTTAGACATGAAGTCCTTGCCCATGCCTATGTCCTGAATGGTACTACCTAGATTTTCTTCTAGGGTTTTGATGGTATTCGGTCTAACATTTAAGTCTCTAATCCATCTTGAATTAATCTTCGTATAAGGAGTAAGGAAAGGATCCAGTTTCAGCTTTCTACTTCTGGCTAGCCAATTTTCCCAGCACCATTTATTAAATAGGGAATCCTTTCCCCATTTCTTGTTCTTCTCAGGTTTGTCAAATATCAGATGGTTGTAGATGTGTGGCATTATTTCTGAAGGCTCCGTTCTGTTCCATTGGTCTATATCTCTGTTTTGGTACCAGTACCATGCTGTTTTCGTTACTGTAGCCTTGTAGTATAGTTTGAAGTCAGGTAGCGTGACGCCTCCGGCTTTGTCCTTTTGACTTAGGATTGTCTTGGCAATACGGGCTCTTTTTTGGTTCCATATGAACTTTAAAGCAGTTTTTTCCAATTCGGTGAAGAAACTCATTGTTAGCTTGATGGGGATGGCATTGAATCTATAAATAACCTTGGGCAGTATGGCCATTTTCACAATATTGATTCTTCCTATCCATGAGCATGGTATGTTCTTCCATTTGTTTGTATCCTCTTTGATTTCACTGAGCAGTGGTTTGTAGTTCTCCTTGAAGAGGTCCTTTACATCCCTTGTAAGTTGGATTCCTAGGTATTTGATTCTCTTTGAAGCAATTGTGAATGGAAGTTCATTCCTGATTTGGCTCTCTGCTTGTCTGTTACTGGTGTATATGAATGCTTGTGATTTTTGCACATTAATTTTGTATCCTGAGACTTTGCTGAAGTTGCTTATCAGCTTAAGAAGATTTTGGGCTGAGACGATGGGGTTTTCTAAATACACAATCATGTCATCTGCAAACAGGGACAATTTGACTTCCTCTTTTCCTAACTGAATACCCTTGATTTCTTTCTCTTGCCTGATTGCCCTAGCCAGAACTTCCAACACTATGTTGAATAGGAGTGGTGAGAGAGGGCATCCCTGTCTTGTGCCAGTTTTCAAAGGGAA
>NC_045438.1:45863814-45874613 GCF_002776525.5 Piliocolobus tephrosceles
CCGTGTTGGGAGATCCACTGCTCTCTTCAAAGCTGTCAGACAGAGTCGTTCGCGTTTCACAGACTTCTGCTCCTTTAGCTGAGCCCTGTCCCCAGAGGCGGAGTCTACAGAGACAGGCAGGTTTCCTTGAGCTGCTCTGAGCTCCACCCAGTTCGAGCTTCCCAGCGGGTTTATTTACCTACTTAAGCCTCAGCGATGGAGGGCGCCCCTCCCCCAGCCTGGCTGCTGCCTTGCGATTAGATTGCCGCAGACTGCTGTGTTAGCAAGGAGAGAGGCTCCGTGGGCGTGGGACCCTCCCGGCCAGGTGTGGGATATAATCTCCGGTGTGCCGGTGTTACAGCGCAGTATTGGGGTGGGAGTTACCTGATTTTCCAGGTGTTGTGTGTCTCAGTTCCCCTGGCTAGGAAAAGGGACTCCCTTCCCCCTCGGGCTTCCCAGGTGAGGCAATGCCTCGCCCTGCTTCAGCTCTCGCTGGTCGGGCTGCAGCAGCTGACCAGCACCAATTGTCCGGCACTCCCGAGTGAGATGACCGCAGTACCTCAGTTGAAAATGCAGAAATCGCTGGTCTTCTGTGTCGCTCGCGCTGGGAGATGGAGACTGAAGCTGTTCCTATTCGGCCATCTTGCTCCACGCCCCCCGAAGATATTTTCTTAATACACGTGTACACATGCACAAACATGTTTTTAACAAAAGAAGGAGGAAATACTCGTGACAGTTACAGTCTTCATTTCCACAGCTGGTCATGTGGTTTTAGCTGGTATTGATGACTACCTTCTCCTACTACCCTTTCTGTGTTCCCTTTGCCTTCAACAGGCACCTCAGCAGGTCATAGTTTTTTCCCTGGTGGAGTGACACAAACTTTCATTCCTGAAGCGTCTGGGTCATTTGTAGCCCTTCCTGGATTGGGCTCTTGTAGTTTCCCATCGACCTTAATCATGGGGCATGGTAATACCAAGAGATGCCCTAATGGATCTCCTGTATTCCATGCATACTCTTCCTTACCGCCATTGTGGAGTAGTAAACAGATTTCATCTTGATATTCCGGGTCAATCACCCCAGCCAACAATGTAGCTCCCTTCTTACCCTGTTGACTTAAAGGTAGGAGGAGCCCAAAGTGTCCAGGTGGCAATCAACTTCCAGTTTAATAGAATTGCTGTTGTGTCTCCTGGTGGCAGCATTCCTCCCTCTGGAAATAAGACCTCTAGGCCAGCAGAACGTAATATCATGGGAACAAGAAGCAAACATTTTGTTAGTAGATCACTAGTGGTAATGGTGAGTGGTGCCACTTCCACTTCCACCCCTTAATTCCTGGACCCGTGAATCCTGGCTATGGGAGAAACTGTACCATATATTGGATGCTGATTCAGAGCATACATGGCCTCCTAGAGAACTTGGCCTCAGCCCTGCAAAGTATAGTCACATAGTTGGTGTTTTAATTATGACTTCAAAAGGCCCTTCCACTATTCTATCAATCCAGCTGCTTCAGTATGATGGGGAATGTGGTAAGACCAGTGAATTCCAAGAACATGAACTGACTGTTGCACTTCCTTAGCTGTAAAGCTAGTACCTTGGTCAGAAGCAATGCTGTGTGGAATACCATGATGGTGGATAAGGCATTCTGTGAGTCCACAGATGGTAGTCTTCACAGAAGCATTGCCTGCAGGATAGGCAAACTCGTATCTAGAGTAAATGTCTATTTCAGTGAGGACAAACCTCTACCCTTTCCATGATGGAAGAGGTCCAGTATAATCAAGCTGCCACCAAGTAGCTGACTGATTACCCTAAGGAATGGTGCCATATTAAGGGCTCAGTGTTGGTCTCTGCTGCTGGCAAATTGGGCACTCAGCAGTGGCCACAGCCAGGTCAGCCTTGGTGAGTGGAAGTCCACGTTGCTGAGACTATACATTTCCTCCATCCCTGCCACCATGGCCACTTTGTTCATGGGCCCATTGGGCAATGACAAGTGTGGCTGGGGAAAGAGGCTGAGTGGTGTCCACAGAATGGGTCATCCTATCCACTTGATTATTAATGTCCTCCTCTGCTGAGGTCAACTATTGGTAAGCACTCACATGGGATAAAAATATCTTCACAGTTTTGTACCACTCAGAGATGTTCATCCACCTACCTATTCCCCAAATTTCTTTTTCACCAATTTTTCAATCATGCTTCTTCCAAGTTGCTGATCATCCAGCCAAACCATTGGCTAAAGTGCATGAATTAGTATATAATCACACATCTGGGGATTTCTCCTTCCATGCAAATGCATAACCAGGTGCACTGCTCAAAGTTCTGCCCACTGGGAAGATTTTCCTTCACCACTGTCCTTCAGGGATGTTCTAGAAAGGGGCTATAGTGCTGCAGCTGTCTACTTTCAGTTGGTGCCTGCATATTGTGCAGAACCATCTGTGAACCAGGTCCTAGTCCTGTCTTCCTCTGTCAAATGATCATAAGGAACTGCCCATAAGACCATGGGACAGAAGGCAGGATGGCAGGAATGGAGACCATAGGCATTTGAGACACTGCTTGATGTAACTTACTTGTGCCTTCAGGACCTGGTCAAGCCTGATCACATATATGCCACTTCCATTAACCACTTGGTTAAGCACACGATAATCCACTGTCATTCTCCAAGATCCATTTGTTTTCTGCACAGGCCAAATGGGAGAGTTGAATGGGGATGTGGTGGGAATCATCACCCCTGTGTCTTTCAAGACCTTGATTGTGGCACTAATCTCCACAGTCCCTCCAGGGATGCAATATCATTTTTGATTTACTATTTTTCTAGGCAGAGGCAGGTCTAATGGCTTCCATTTGGCCTTTCCCACCATAATAGCCCTCACCCTACCAATCAGGGAGCCTATGTGGGGGTTCTGCCAGGTGCTAAGTATGTCTACACCAATTATTCATTCTGGCACTGGGGAAATGACCACAGGATGAGTCTGGAGACCCACTGGACTCACTGTAAGTCAGATCTGAGATAAAACTCCATTAATTACCTGACCTCCATAAGCCCCCTACTTTAACTGGATGACCATAATGATGTTTTGGATCCCATGGAATCAACGTCAGCTTAGAGCCAGTGTCCAGTAGTCCCCTAAATGTCTGATCATTTCCTTTTCCCCAGTGCACAGTTACCCTGGTAAAAGACTGGAAGTCTCCTTGGGGAAGGATGGGAGAAAGATTCACTGCCTAAATTGTTGGTAATATAGTGGGGTCCTTCCTCAGGGGGATCCAGCCTCCCCTTCATTCAAGGAGTTCTGAGTCTGTAAACTGACTCAAGTCTGGAAATTGATTGAAGGGCCATGATTCTCTGTTTTTATAATTCAAATTAGTCTCTTGTCCACTTGACCTATAAATTTTCTGCTTGTGTAAATTAAGTAGGAATGTAGTAGGTTTCCTATCAATTTTACTTCTAAGAACACCATGATTAATTAGCCAATGCCAGAGCTCTACATGAGTCAGACTATTCTGATTGCTGCTTTGCCTCGGCTGTCCATTATGGTAGCTACACCCACCTTGCCTTTGACAGTTGAGTGCGGCCACTTGGCACCTGTCACCTTGGGATCCAATTATTCCCATTGTATTTCAATTTTGTAGTTGAGTGACAGTGGTTCCCACTGTTATATCTGACATACAGAGAAAAGCAATTACAGGGCTCTTCAAAGATGTAAGTGCTGCCCTCACAAATCTATTTCACAAGGCATTGGTCAAGGGTATATTTTCTGGACTCTCCCAGCTGGGATGAGTAGGTCTAAAGTGCCTAATACACTTCACCATCCCAATCTCCCTAGCCTTTGGATCCCTTCCTCTATATTAAACCAAGGAAGATCAGGCATTTCCAGCTCACTCACAGTGGGTATCTTTTAGTCCATATTTCAGCTAACCAAGCAAATAAACGATTAGAACCTTTAACTCCCTGAGCTGCAACTTTAAATACAGAGTTCCTACTTAGTGGGACCAAATCAATAAATTTAGCCTGATCCAACTCTATGTTTCCTCCATTATCTCACACCCTTAATATCTATTCCGATGTCTGTTCTCCATATTTCTGTTTATATAAATTAGAAAACTCGAACAATTCTTTTTGAGTGTAATGCACCTCCTCATGGGTCATGCTCTCAACCACACTTCTAGGGACCTGCCCAGACTTTAGTTATAGGTCTAGAGGCAAACAGAGGTGTTGGGGGTGGCTCCTGAAGAGAATCAACATTATCTTGCCTGGTAACTGCCTCAGGGGAGGCCACCACTGTGTCCTCAGACAGCACAGGGTTTATCTTCTCAGACAAAGGTGGAAAGGCTGATGGCAGCATGGGTCTGGGAGGGGATGGTGCCACTACTGGGGATGGGGAAGCTGTTTCCTCTGGCAAAAAAGGTTCATCAGTGTTTACAAACTCAGTGTTCCCAGCTTCATCAGGGTCCTCCCACACATCCCCATTCCATGGTGCAGGGTCCCATTCTTTTCCAATCAATGCCCTTACTTTAACAGTAGACACCTGGTGAGGCTGCACATGCGCCTTTTGTTGCAGGTCAGCCACTTGCATGATAAGAGCTTATATCTGTTTTTCCACAATTTCAGCTATTTCTCTACAGGAGATAAGACTCTCACTCAGGGCAATCTTAGCAGATTGGAGGCTCAGTATCTGCTTCTGAAGCCAGGAGAGAGAATCCCCAAGTTCAACATTTTCTTTCATCACTTTTTTCACTGAACTTAGGAGCAACCAACCAGTTTCATGATGTTCCTTGGTTCTCCACATGTTGTCAAATGTATTATGTATAGAGTCACTAAACTCCTTGCTCCTCATGAGCAATGAATCAGGAGTGTAAAGTGCATTTATTTCCATACTCTCTAAACAGTTCACAATAAAGGCTCTCAGTGTTCTCCATACTATCAGAAGTAGATCCTTAGCATTTTGGGGTCTAATCATATTAAGCAGCCAAATCTAGAAACCCCCAAACTAATGAACTATAGCCTTAATATTCTATTCCTCTAGGACCATTCCTTGTACCACCATCTTTGTAGTCAGGGTTCTCTAGAGGGACAGACCTAATGATTCAAGCGATTCTCCTGCCTCAGCCTCCCAAGTAGCTGGAACCACAGGCATGTGCCACCACACCTGGTTGATATTTGTACTTTTAGTAGAGATGGAGTTTCACCATGTTGGCCAGGCTTGTCTCAAACTCCTGACCTCAGGTGATCCACCCACCTTGGCCTCCCAAAGTGTTGAGATTACAGGTGTGAGCCACTGTGCCTGGCTTCCACCACCTTCTTATCCTTACCACCCTACAATTCCTGCCCAGGAAGATGGTCTCCTCTGACTGGCTAAAATTACAATTCTAGAACTCTCAGAACTAATGCTACATGGGGAATGGAAAGAATTAACTCCTGCTAATCAAGAATTTCTGAAAAATACTGATCTCTGCTGTTGAACACTTCATTTTCTTTTGTTGTCCAATTAATGATAATTTGGTATAAAATAGTCTGGAAATGAAGCTTTAGGGGTAAGAAATTTTCTTATCAAGACATCACAGTAACAGTGATCTGTTAACAGTAATCTATGCAATATCACAAAGTACAGATTGGGCAGTTTAAAACTCATAAACAGGAATAAGAAGCAACCTTGTTGGAAACAGAATTCTGGAAACTCTCAACTTAGAATACTATATCAAGCAAAGTTTCATTTCAAACATGAAGGAGAAGTAAAGACTTTCCCAATAAAACAAAACCTGAGGGAATTCAACATCAGATATGTCTTACAAGAAAAGCTAAAAAGAGGCCTTCAATCTGAAAGGATACTAGTGTGCAACAATAAATCATCTGAAAGTATAAAACTCACTGGTAAAAGTAGGTAAACAAAGACAGAATATGTTAATACTTTAAACTTGTAGTATAAAACATTCATATATTTAGTGTGAAGACAAAAAGACAAACCTACAACAATTTGTTCAGAGATAGATAATATCAAAGGGTATAGAGAAAAAACAAGGTCAAAAAATTGAAAAATTGACTTAAAATATAGAGGTTTTTTTAGGTTTCTCTTTGCTTTTTTTTGGTTTTTCTTTGTGATTAGAGTTAAGTTGTCAGTTTAAACTGTTTTAAGATTTTTTTACAAGCTTCACAGTAACCACATTGTCAAAACCTATACTAGATAAACACAAAAAAATAAAAAGCAAGAAATTACAACATTCTACCAGAACAAAATCACTTATGCACAAGGAAAGATAGCAAGAAAAGAAGAGAAGACTAACAAAGCACTCAGAAAACAAATAACAAAGTGGCAGGACTAAGTTCTTACATAACATTGCATGTAAATGGACTAAATTCTCCAATTAAAAGGCATAGAGTGTCTGAGTGGATAAAGAAATAAGACCCAATTGTATGCTGCCTAGAAGAAAACTCACTTCACCTATAAAGACTATAAAGCCACACAGACTGAAGAAAAAAAAACTATTCCATGCAAATGGAAACAAAAAAAGAGTAGGAGAGGCTAGCATGACATAGGATAAAATAGATTTCAAGACAAAACCTGTGAAAAGAGACAAAAAAATAGTTATACAATGATAAATGTCCAATTCAAGAAAAGGATATAACAATAGTAAATATATATGCACTCAATGCTGGATCATCCACATATATAAAGCAAACATTATTAATGCTAAAAAGAAATGTAGAACCTCCAATACAATAATAGTTAAGAACTTTAAAATTTCACTTTCAGCATTGGACAGATTATATAGACAGAAATTCAACAAAGAAACATCAGGCTTAATCTGTACCGTAGACCAAGTGGACCTGAAAGACATTTCCAGAACATTTTATCCAATAGCTACAGAATACACATTCTTCTCATTAGCACATGAAACATACTCCAGGATAGACTGTTAAAGCATAAAACAAGTCTCAAAAATTTCAACAAAAAATTAAAATTATATCAACTATCCTGTATGACCACAATGAAATAAAACTAGAAATCAATAACAAGAGGAACTTTGGAAACTATAAAAATATGTGAAAATTAAACAACGTGCTACCAGTGACCAAAGGGACAATGAAGAAATTAAGAAGAAAATTTAAAAATTTCTTGAATCAAATGACAATGGAAACACAACATACCAAAACCTATGGGTTATAGCAAAAGAAGTACTAAAAGGGAAGTTTATAGCAATAAATGTCAACATCAAAAAAGTAGAAATACAAAAAAAAAATCTAATGATGCATCTTAAAGAACTAGAAAATCAAGAACAAACCAAATCCAATGAGTAGAAGAGAAATAATAAAGATCAGTGCAGAAATAGAAGAAATTGAGACTAAAAAAATATAAAAGTTTAATGAAATTACAAGTAGTTTTTTTGAAAAGATAAACAAAATTAACAAACTTTATGCCAGACTAACTTAAAATAAAGAGAAGAGCCAAATAAATAAAATTAGAGATGAAAAAGGAGACATTACAATGGATACCACAGAAGTTGGAAGGTTGATTACAGACTATTATGAATGACTATATGCCAATACATTAAGAAACCTAGAAGACATGGATAAACTCTCAGACACATACAACCCTACAAGATTGAACCATGAGGAAACAGAAAACCTGAACAGACCAATAACAAGTAATGAGATTGAATTAATAATAACAGTTTCCCATCAAAGAAAAGCTCAAGACCAGATGACTTCACCTGTTGAATTCAACTATTTAAAGGACTAATACCAATCCTACACAAACTATTCCAAAAAATTTAGGAGGAGGAGAAGTAAACAGCTATCCTTTTGGAAAAACAAATACTTTACCAAGGTATAATTGACATAATAAACTGTATATATTGAAAGTATGTAATTTGATAAGTTTTAGTTTATGTAAATTCCATGAAATCATCCCTATAAGATACCTTATTCCCCTTTACATTCTCTCCCTCCAAATCTTTATCCTCATCTTCAGGCAAAAGTAGGAGAAGAAGGGTGTCTCAGCTCCAGAAAAAAAAATAATAATTTGCCTTTTCTCTACCTTATTCTCTCTGTACTCTTGGCAAATTGGATGGTGCCCACCCACATGGGTTGAGGAAAAATCTTTCTTACTCAGTCCACTGATTTAAATTCCCATCTCTTCTGGAAACGCCCACACAGACATAGTCAGCTATTTGGGTATCCCTTAACCCTGTGAGACTGACACTTAAAATTAACCGTCACAAAGTATGTACACATTAAATATTGGCATGTCTTAGAGAATTGTCCATTATATCATTATGTAATGCATATCTTTATGCCTGATAACTTTCTATGCTTTGAAGCTTATGGTATCTGAAATTAATACAGCTTCTATCACTCACTTTTACAGCTTTCTTTGAATAGTGATAGCATGTTGTAAATTTATATGTATTTTAACTTTGAAACTATTAGTGTATTTCTATTAAAAGTACCTTTTTATAGGCAAGAAAACCGGGTTTGACAATATATGCCTTTAAATGAAATATTAAACTCACTTACATTTATTGTGATCATTGATATGGTTAAGTATAGCATGTTGCTATTTGATTTTGGGTTTTGTTTGGTTGTATATCTTGCGTTCTTTTTTTTTTATTATTATACTTTAAGTTCTAGGGTACATGTGCATGACGTGCAGGTTTGTTATATATGTATACTTGTGCCATGTTGGTGTGCTGCACCCATCAACTCGTCAGCACCCATCAATTCATCATTTATATCAGGTATAACTCCCCAATGCAATCCCTCCCCCCCTCCCCATGATAGGCCCCATTGTGTGATGTTCCCCTTCCCAAGTCCCAGTGAGCTCATTGTTCAGTTCCCACCTATGAGTGTGAACATGCGGTGTTTGGTTTTCTGTTCTTGTGATAGTTTGCTAAGAATGAGGGTTTCCAGCTGCATCCATGTCCCTACAAAGGACGCAAACTCATCCTTTTTTATGGCTGCATAGTATTCCAGGGTGTATATGTGCCACATTTTCTTAATCCAGTCTGTCACTGATGGACATTTGGGTTGATTCCAAGTCTTTGCTATTGTGAATAGTGCCGCAATAAACATACGGGTGGATGTGTCTTTGTAGTAGCATAATTTATAATCCTTTGGGTATATACCCAGTAGTGGGATGGCTGGGTCATATGGTACATCTAGATCTAGATGCTTGAGGAATCGCCATACTGTTTTCCACAACGGTTGAACTAGTTTACAATCCCACCAACAGTGTAAAAGTGTTCCTATTTCTCCACATCCTCTCCAACACCTGTAGTTTCCTGATTTTTTAATGATTGCCATTCTAACTGGTGTGAGATGGTATCTCATTGTGGTTTTGATTTGCATTTCTCTGATGGCCAGTGATGATGAGCATTTTTTCATGTGTCTGTTGGCTGTATGAATGTCTTCTTTTGAGAAATGTCTGTTCATATCTTTTGCCCACATTTTGATCGGGTTGTTTGTTTTTTTCTTGTATATTTGTTTGAGTTCTTTGTAGATGCTGGAAATTAACCCTTTGTCAGATGAGTAGATTGCAAAAATTTTCTCCACTCTGTAGGTTGCCTGTTCACTCTGATGGTAGTTTCTTTTGCTGTGCAGAAGCTCTTTAGTTTAATGAGATGCCATTTGTCAATTTTGGCTTTTGCTGCCGTTGCTTTTGGTGTTTTAGACATGAAGTCCTTGCCCATGCCTATGTCCTGAATGGTACTACCTAGATTTTCTTCTAGGGTTTTTATGGTATTAGGTCTAACATTTAAGTCTCGAATCCATCTTGAATTAATCTTCGTATAAGGAGTAAGGAAAGGATCCAGTTTCAGCTTTCTACTTCTGGCTAGCCAATTTTCCCAGCACCATTTATTAAATAGGGAATCCTTTCCCCATTTCTTGTTTCTCTCAGGTTTGTCAAAGATCAGATGGTTGTAGATGTGTGGCATTATTTCTGAAGGCTCCGTTCTGTTCCATTGGTCTATCTCTCTGTTTTGGTACCAGTACCATGCTGTTTTGGTTACTGTAGCCTTGTAGTATAGTTTGAAGTCAGGTAGCGTGACGCCTCCAGCTTTGTCCTTTTGACTTAGGATTGTCTTGGCAATGCGGGCTCTTTTTTGATTCCATATGAACTTTAAAGCAGTTTTTTCCAATTCGGTGAAGAAACTCATTGGTAGCTTGATGGGGATGGCATTGAATCTATAAATAACCTTGGGCACTATGGCCATTTTCACGATATTGATTCTTACTATCCATGAGCATGGTATGTTCTTCCATTTGTTTGTGTCCTCTTTGATTTCACTGAGCAGTGGTTAGTAGTTCTCCTTGAAGAGGTCCTTCACATCCCTTGTAAGTTGGATTCCTAGGTATTTTATTCTCTTTGAAGCAATTGTGAATGGAAGTTCATTCCTGATTTGGCTCTCTGCTTGTCTGTTACTGGTGTATAAGAATGCTTGTGATTTTTGCACATAATTTTGTATCCTGAAACTTTGCTGAAGTTGCTTATCAGCTTAAGAAGATTTTGGGCTGAGATGATGGGGTTTTCTAAATACACAATCATGTCATCTGCAAACAGGGACAATTTGACTTCTTCTTTTCCTAACTGAATACCCTTGATTTCTTTCTCTTGCCTGATTGCCCTAGCCAGAACTTCCAACACTATGTTGAATAGGAGTGGTGAGAGAGGGCATCCCTGTCTTGTGCCAGTTTTCAAAGGCAACTTTTCCAGTTTTTGCCCATTCAGTATGATATTGGCTGTGGGTTTGTCGTAAATAGGTCTTATTATTTTGAGGTACGTTCCATCAATACCGAGTTTATTGAGCGTTTTTAGCATGAAGGGCTGTTGAATTTT
>NC_045438.1:45875013-45890793 GCF_002776525.5 Piliocolobus tephrosceles
CCTGCTAGGTTGGGGAAGTTCTCCTGGATGATATCCTGTAGAGTGTTTTCCAATTTGGTTCCATTTTCCCCCTCACTTTCAGGCACCCCAATCAGACATAGATTTGGTCTTTTTACATAATCCCATACTTCTTGCAGGCTTTGTTCATTTCTTTTTCTTCTTTTTTCTTTTGGTTTCTCTTCTTGCTTCATTTCATTCATTTGATCCTCCATCGCTAATACTCTTTCTTCCAGTTGATCAAGTCAGTTACTGAAGCTTGTGCATTTGTCACGTATTTCTCATGTCATGGTTTTCATCTCTGTCATTTCGTTTATGACCTTCTCTGCATTAATTAGTCTAGCTGTCAATTCTTCCACTCTTTTTTCAAGATTTTTAGTTTCTTTGCGCTGGGTACATCATTCCTCCTTTAGCTCTGAAAGGTTTGATGGACTGAAGCCTTCTTCTCTCATCTCATCAAAATCATTATATGACCAGCTTTGATCCATTGCTGGTGATGGGCTGTGCTCCTTTGCAGGAGGAGATGTGCTCTTATGTTTTGAATTTCCAGCTTTTCTGCCCTGCTTTTTCCCCATCTTCATGGTTTTATCTGTCTCTGGTCTTTGATGATGGTGACGTACTGATGGAGTTTTGATATAGGTGTCCTTCCTGTTTGATAGTTTTCCTTCTGACAGGCAGGACCCTCAGCTATAGGTCTGTTGGAGATTGCTTGAGGTCCACTCCAGACCCTGTTTGCCTGGGTATCAGCAGCAGAGGTTGCAGAAGATAGAATATTGCTGAACAGCGAGTGCACCTGTCTGATTCTTGCTTTGGAAGCTTCCTCTCAGGGGTGTACTCCACCTTGTGAGGTGTGGGGTGTCAGACTGCCCCTAGTGGGAGATGTCTCCCAGTTAGGCTACTCAGGGGTCAGTGACCCACTTGAGCAGGCAGACTGCCCCTTCTCAGATCTCAACCTCCGTGTTGGGAGATCCACTGCTCTCTTCAAAGCTGTCAGACAGAGTCGTTCGCGTCTGCACAGGCCTCTGCTGCTTTAGCTGAGCCCTGTCCCCAGAGGCGGAGTCTACAGAGACAGGCAGGTTTCCTTGAGCTGCTCTGAGCTCCACCCAGTTCGAGCTTCCCAGCGGGTTTATTTACCTACTTAAGCCTCAGCGATGGAGGGCGCCCCTCCCCCAGCCTTGCTGCTGCCTTGTGGTTAGATTGCTGCAGACTGCTGTGTTAGCAAGGAGGGAGGTTCCGTGGGCGTGGGACCCTCCCCGCCAGGTGTGGGATATAATCTCCAGTGTGCCGGTGTTACAGCGCAGTATTGGGGTGGGAGTTACCCGATTTTCCAGGTGTTGTGTGTCTCAGTTCCCCTGGCTAGGAAAAGGGACTCCCTTCCCCCTCATGCTTCCCAGGTGAGGCAATGCCTCGCCCTGCTTCAGCTCTCGCTGGTCGTGCTGCAGCAGCTGACCAGCACAAATTGTCCGGCACTCCCGAGTGAGATGACCCCAGTACCTCAGTTGAAAATGCAGAAATCACCGGTCTTCTGTTTCGCTGGCGCTGGGAGATGGAATCTGAAGCTGTTCCTATTCGGCCATCTTGCTCCGCCCCCATATCTTGTGTTCTTTTTCCTCTTATACCTGTCCTTTTCTGTCTTTTTTATTAATTTAATTTTATTTGCATTTTGTTTTCTCCTCTTTGTTGACTTTTCAGTTGATTCTGTACTGTTATTTTATTGGTTGCTATAGGTTTGTATTAGATATCTCTAACTTATAACAGTCTATATTCAAGAGGTATTATAATAATTCACACACAATATACTAATATTATAATAGTATACTTTCATTTCTCTTGTGTTTACCTTAAAGCTTTGTACATTAATATGGATTATAATTTGCAGACTACAATCTTAAAAATTTTTAAAGATTCAATTAAGTTTTAAAATATTTACATAATAAGAAAATATTATTATAGATTTATTCATGGAGTAATCTTTTAAGCATTTCTTGTTTCTCTGATTAGATCCGTACTTCCATCTGGTATCATTGACCTTCTGCCTGAAGGATTTCTTCTGAAATTTCATGTATTATAAGGCTGCCAGAGAGGGATTCTTTTAGATTTTCTTTTTTCTTTTCTACAAAACAAGCACAATTTATTATTTATGATTTATTAAAAGATTATCATTTGAAATACAGTTTAAAATATTTAAAACCATAAAGAAATCTAACTATAACCTTGAATAACACTATTATGAGAATATTTCAGTCTGATATTCTTGTATTCACATTTAGTTGACTGCTATATTTAAGAATGTCATTTTATTTTTACTATATCTGAATTCATATAAAAGCAAGTTATATTTTTTTAATTAAATTTTATTTTTCTTAACTTTTATTTTTATTTCAGGGGTGCATACACAGGTTTGTTACATAGGTAAACTGCAAATCAAGAGGGTTTGTTCTACAGATTATTTCATCACCCAGGTAATAAACATACCTGATAGGTAGTTTTTCAGTCCTCACCCTCCTCCCACCCTTTACTTTAACGTGGGCCCCAGTGTCTATTGTTCCCTTCTTTGTGTCTATATATATTCAATGTTTAGCTGCCACTTATAAATGGGAACATGTCATATTTGGTTTCTGCTTCTGTGTCAATTCACTTAGGATAATGGCCTCCATCTCCAGTTATGTTGCTGCAAAGGATATGATCTCATTCTTTTCTATGGCTACATAAGACCATCATGTATCTATATCATGTTTTCTTTGTCCACACTACCACTGATGGTACTTAGGCTGATTCCATGTCTTTGCTATTTTGAATAGTGCTTTGATGAATATAGGTATGCATATGTCTTTATGGCAGAATGATTTATATTCCTTTGGGCACATACCCAACAATGGGAATCCTAGGTAAAGTGTTAATTCTGTTTAAATTATTAAAGTAACAACCAAGCTGCTGAACTAATTTACATTCCCACTTGTGTGTATAAGTGTTGCCTTTCATTGCAACCTCACTAACATCTGTTATTTTTTGACTTTTTAGTAATAGCCATTCTGACTAGTATGAGATGGTATCTCAATGTGTTTTTAATTTGCATTTCTCAAATGATTAGTGATGTGGAGGGTTTTTTATGTTTGTTGGCTGCGTGTATGTCTTCTTTTAAAAAGTGCCTTTTATGTCTTTTGTCTGTTTTTAATGGGGTTGTCTTTTGCTTATTACTTTTTTTAAGTTCTTTATAGATTCTGAATATGAGACCTTTGACTGATACATAGTTTGCAAATATTTTCTTCCATTCTGTGGGTTGTGTGTTTACTCAGTTGATAGTTTATGTTGCTGTGCAGAAGCTCTTTAGTTTAATTAGGTCAAATTTGTCAATTTTGGTTTATGTTGCAATTGTTTTTGGCATCTTTGTCATGAAGACTTTGCCAGGTCCTATGTCCAAAATGGTATTTCCAGATTTTCTTCTAGTGTTTATACAGTTTTAGGTTTTACATTTAAGTCTTTAATCCATCTTGAGTTGATTTTTGTATATGATGTAAGGAGGGGGTCCAGTTTCATTCTTCTGCCTACAACTGGTCAGTTATCCCAACACCATTTATTGAATAGGGAGTCCTTTACTCATTACTTGTTTTTGTAAACTTTGTCAAAAATCTGATTGTCATAGATGTTCAGGCTTTTCTTCTGGGCTCTGTGTTCAATTCCATTGTTCTACAATGGAATAGATAACTGTAGGCTTGTAGTATAGTTTGAAGTCAAGTAATGTGATACCTCCAGCTTTATTCTTTTGGCTTAAGATTGCCTTGGCTATTTGGGCATAAATATGTTCATAATAGTCTCATGATTTTTTTTGTATTTCTCTGGGGTCAGTGGTAAGGTTCCTCTATGTGTGATGTTAGGTTGTGAATTTGAGATCTTTCTAACTTTTTTATGTGGGCGTTTGGCGCTATAAACTTTCCTCTTAACACTGTTTTAGCTGTGTCCCAGAGGTTCTGGTTTGTTGTATCCTTTTTTTCATTAGATCCAATTTTTTTTTTTTTTATTTCTGCCTTAATTTCATTGTTTACCCAGAAGTCATTCAGGAGCAGTTGTTTAATTTCCATGTGATTGTATGACTTTTTACCAATCATGTTAGTATTCATTTCTATTTATATTTTGCCATGGTACAAGAGTGTGGTTGGTCTGATTGTGTTTTTTTAAATTTGCTGAGAATTGTCTAATGGCTGATTATGTGGTCAATTTTAGAGTATGTGCCATGTATAGAGAAGAAGAAGGCACATTCTGTTGTTTTGGGGTGAAGAGTTCTGTAGATGTCTGTCAGATCCATTTGATTCAGTGTCTAGTTCAGGTCCCGAATATCTTCTGACTTGTAGGATTTCTGCTAAATGGTCCATTTTAACCTAATAGGGTTCCCTCTGTAAGTGACTTGCCCCTTCTCTCTTAACTGCCTTTAATATTTTTTCTTTCATGTTGACCTTAGAGAATCTGAAGACTATGATTGTCTCGTATAGTGTCTCTCAGAAGGTCTCTGGGTTTCCCAAATTTGAATGTAGGCTTCTATAGTGATATTGGGGAAATTTTTGTGGATGATATCTTTTAATAAATTTTCCAAGTTGCTTGCTTTCTCTCCCTCTTCTTCGGAGACACCAATGATTCACAGATTTGGTCTGTTTACATAATCTCCTATGTCTCAGAAGTTTTGCTGATTCTTTTTTATTCTTTTTCTTTCTTTGTCTGACTGAGTTAACCTGGAGAACAAGTATTCGAGCTCTGAGATTCCTTCCTCAGCTTGGTCTATTCTGTTGTTAATTCTTGCAATTGTATTACGACTTTTTTTTTTTTTTTGCAGAGTCTCGCTCTGTCGCCCAGGCTGGAGTGCAGTGGCGGGATCTCAGCTCACTGCAAGCTCGCTTCCCGAGTTTAGGCCATTCTCCTGCCTCAGCCTCCCGAGTAGCTGGGACTACAGGCGCCCGCTATCACGCCTGGATAGTTTTTTTTTTTTTTTTGTATTTTTTTAGTAGAGACGGGGTTTCACCGTGTTAGCCAGGATGGTCTGGATCTCCTGACCTCGTGATCCGCCCGTCTTGGCCTCCCAAAGGGCTGGGATTACAGGCTTGAGTCACCGCACCTGGCCACAACATTCTTATAGTGTATTTTTTCAGCTCTATCGGATCTGTTTGATGGTTTATTCAAATAGCCATTTTGTCTTTCATTTCCTGTATTGTTTTATTGTATTTTTTAGATCCTTAGATAGGATTTTAACTTTCTCCTGAATCTCAATGATCTTTGTTCCTATTCATCTTCTGAATTCTATGTCTGTCATTTCACCCATTTCAGCCTGGTTAAGAACCACTGCGGTGGGACTAGTGTGGTCATTTGGAGGTAAGAAGACACCCTGGCTCTTTGAGTTACCAGATTTCTTGCATTAGTTCTTTCTTATTTGTGTGGGCTGATGTTCCTTCAATATTTAAAGTTGATGTCCTTTGGATGTTTTATTTTTCTTGTATCTTCTTAGATGCCCTTGGGATTTTGATTGTGGTATACGGTGGGTTCAGTCCACTGGCTTCAATTCTGGAAGATTTCAGGAGTTCATGGCTCAGCTCAGCACTCCTGTGCTGTGTTTTCTAACTTTGGAGGGCTGGTAGCGGGTTCCTGTCTTTGTTCTCTGCCCCCTTGAGGTTAGAAACCCATTGCACTGAAGGAGCTAAATTGCTCCTGGTTCACTAGTCCCAACATTCCAATGGTGGCAGAGGCAAGGGGGTATGCCAGCCAAAGCACTTTGTAGGAGGAGTGGCAGGGGATCCATGCTTGCTCACGTGACAGCAGCCATGGTGGCAAAGTGAGATGCATACAAGTCAGCTGGCCCAGTGCACTGTCAGGAGGGGGACAGATGCATCCATGCATACATTCACAGTGGTGATGGAAAGGCAGTGTGCCCACATGTCAGCAGAGCTGCAACAGGGGTGTCTGTATCCTTGCACATACTTGCACCAGTGGCAGTGGCAGCACAGCAGGGGTGAGACATTAGTGTGGGCAGGAGCACTGGCATAAATGAACATACTTGCCCTGGTGGTGGCAGTGCTGGTGCAGTGCAGGCAGGGTGGTGGGTGGGGTGAGGTTCAGTGTCTGTGCATGCTCTTGTGCCAGCAGAGGAAGCAACTGTGTGGCTTGCTAGCAGGAGTGGGTGGGGCAGCATAGTGTGTTTCTATTCCTTTCAGCAGTGGTACCACGGGATATCTGTACATATGTCCTATCAGGGAAGAAGTTCACCCATGTGCATGCATCAGGAAAGCAATGGGAGATGGCTATGGAAGAGCACATTAAGCAAAGTGTCAGGAGGAGGTTGAAGTGGGGTGGGGGAGGTTGCAGGTGAGCTTGTTGTGTCAGTAGGGTCCAGTGTGCTGGTGCTTTCTGATGGTTAGGTGTGGTCTGCCAGCAAAGGAGGTATGATGAAGTCCCCTGCGAAGCACCCTGATTTGGCATCTGAGGCAGTACTGCAACTGGATGTGGCCAGGCTGGGGCCCTGGAAGAGGCTGGCACTCAGAGGTGAGCTCAGATGGAACTGGCCCCATTCCACAGGCAAGATTGCCATGCTCTGTACAGTCTTCCAAAGGCTAAAGCCACATGGAGGAGTTTGGCCAGCCTTGGGGATGGGCATCGCTGGCTATGCTCCACTGTAGCCATTCTTATGCCAAAACCTCTGGGCTCCGCACAGGCTGGAATCCTGCTCGTACCACCTTTCTAAGAAGTTGTCTTTCCCAGCTCAAGTGTCCCTGGGAGTCATGGATTCTCCTGCATCTAGGATACCATAGGTCTGTGGCAAGAGTGAACCACTCTTCGTCTGATCAACTTAACCCTTCCCCATGAGTCACTGAGGGTCAGGAGCAGGTCCTGGTGTTCAGTAGCCCCACACAGTGTTCCCAGCTTCCTCCCCTTTCAGTCCAATGTCTGTATCCTCACTGTATCCATTCTCAATGCCTTCCCTCTGAAGATCTGCTAGGAGTGTGCCAGTCTTCCCAATGTCCTGGTCCTTCCGTGGGAGATGTCCCTCCAGGCTGCATTTAATTGGCCATCTTGGCTCTCTCTCCTTCAGATTTTCTATATCAAAAATATCTTTATTTGCCTTTATTTTAAGGATACTTTATAGGATAAATAATTTCTTGGTTGATCATTTCCTTTCAGTACACTAAATATATTGCTCTACTGTCTTCTTAATTATATAGTTGATGAAATATATTCCCACATTCTTTTCATTCTCTAAATATAATGTAGTGTTCTTCTCTGAGTGCTTTAATGATTTCTTTCTTTATCACTGAATTATTGTTATCACTGATTTAAGACTTTCTCTTCATGATGAGTATGATGTACGTTGGTATTGTTTTGTTTATGTTCATTTTGCTTAGAGTTGATTTTCTTGGATCTGTAAACTTATAGTTTTCATCACCTTTGGAAAAAGTTTGGTCATTATTTCCTCAAATATTTTTTTTTTTTTTTTTTTTTTTACTCTCCTAAGGGATAGAAATTAACAGCATATTATGCTTCTTGAAGTTTTCTCACAGCTCAGTAATGTTCTTTTCATTTTTTTCCAGTTTCTTTTTTCTGTCTGAGTTTCATTTTAGAAAGTTTCTATTGTTGTGTAATCAAGTTCACTAGTCATTTCTTCTGCAATGTCCAATACCATTCATTGTATTTTTCATTTCACTTTATAATTTTCATTTCTAGATGTCAATCTAGAATTTCTTATGTCTTCCTTCTCTCAACTTTTCTAATATCCTTGTCTATTGAATCTAATATTATGAAGTCTTATTTATGGGTTATATTTTCCTGTTTCTTTGTATATCTGATAGATTTTAATTATATATCAGATATTA
This sequence comes from Piliocolobus tephrosceles, assembly GCF_002776525.5. Classification (NCBI taxonomy): domain Eukaryota; kingdom Metazoa; phylum Chordata; class Mammalia; order Primates; family Cercopithecidae; genus Piliocolobus; species Piliocolobus tephrosceles. The sequence continues at coordinate 45,882,858 of NC_045438.1, forward strand.
TAAATTTTATCTCAGTGCTAGATATTTTTGTGCATTTATACATATTTTTGAGTTTTGTTTTGATATATAATTAAGTTACTTGGAAACAATTTGATCTTTTGGGCTATTGTGTTTAAAATATATTAAGCAAAATTGCAGCGGTCTTTAGTTTATGGCTAATTTTGCCTTATTCCCAATGCAAAACCCTTCTACAAATTTATCCGATTTTTCATAAATTATTATATTTTCCAGTTTGGCTCCTAGAAACAGGAACTGTTCCCAGTCTTGTAACTGGGAATTTTCACATGTAGTTTTATCTCTCACTGTAGCCTTAACTTTCTAGTCCACTGTTCCACAAACTCTAGCTGTTTTGGCCAACCTGGACCCTCAGCTTCATCTCCTCAACTCAAGGATTCTTCTAGGCTTCACCCAGGTTCTACCTTCCTGGGTTACAGTGTAGAAACTCTCTTAAAAGTGGTAAACTGCAGTAGTCAATGGGCTTTAGTCACTTGTTTCTCAACCCTTAGGGGATTATTGCTTGATGTAGTATCTTGGAAATCACTTTTCCATATATTTTGTCAAGTATTTTGCTTGTTTAATGTGAAATGGTATTTTTCCTGTTATACTGTCTTCACAGCTCTTTTGTAAAAAAGAATTTAATGTGTGTTTTTTTTTTTTTTTCCACTATGACTTTAGAGATTGTAGTCTTTCAACTATTTGAGATAAACTTTGATGCTTAGAATAGGGGCTTTCCCTCATGGAGTAAGTAAGCAACACACAGGTTTAACAGCAGGATGCTGTCAATATCAAAACATCTTTTTAGAACTGTTTATACTTTTAAATTATATTAATTTTCTGTATCATTGAATCTACAGCCCAAGTATCTATTTTTTTTTCTGAGCATGATTAAAAAAGAAAAGAGCAGTGAATGCCACTGTATTTGAAGGTAAAGTGATATGGTTAAGTTATACACAAACCCAAAGATGCATGCCTTCATTTAGATCTTTATTGTGTTCCCCCAAATTATCCTTCCTATTTAGTTAATAATAGTAGCCAAGCATCCTCCACAACCCTAAACTAACTTGCAAACAGATAATTTTAGAAATTAAAAAAGGGGTAATTCTAGATATATCTTCAATCCCCAAAAAAATGAATTCTGCTTAAAACCTCACATGAGTTCTGATGGTCCTTACTGCCAGTCTCCTTAAAAAAGTAACTGATAATCAATTCTTATTCCTCATGTTATAGTTCCCAACCTGATGGCAATGTTACCCAAATCTACTAATTGCCAAATTCAATGACTGTTGTTAGATTTTTTTCATTTCCTTTTATATATGACCTCACTGAAATATTTGAAACACTTGAAAACTCTTATCCTCTTGAAGTATTTTTATTCCATTCACTGCTCCTCAAGGTTCACTCATTATATCTCACTTAGACTGTTACAATAGCCATGTAATTACAGAAGGCATTCAGTAATTTGTAATAACATAATATAACCGAACATAAAAACAGGCAAATTGGAGATGCCTCATTTGAAAGAAGCATTGTCATCTTAACATGTTGTGTTTTTTTATTAATTAGAAAAGTAAACCCAAAACATGTTTCTATTTTGTACTCATTTTATTCAATAAAGAACTCTGTTGCAAATGGTTCAGAATATATGGATTACTAATATGCCTTGACGTGTTATTCTTCATGCAAGGAAAGGAAGAGTGATTGCCTGATATTTACTCTCACATACACACTGTTTGGAGGAACGGAGGCAAGATGGTGCACTTCCGGGTTCTTCATCCCCCGCCCCCAACTCTTCCCGCAGCACGAAAATGCAGCCGGCGCCCAGGGAGGGTGCAGACCAACTGGGCATGCGCCAGGTGAAGTCAATCTGAAGAGACCAAGATTTACCTGGTCGCACCTGCGAAAGGCCCCTGACACGCCCATGCCCCACCTATTGCCCTCCCACTCCTAGAAAAGCCACTCTCCGCCATTGAGCCAGGCGGACTTCCCAGCTTCCCAGGCCTGTCGGGATGTGGGAACTCCGGCCGAGAGCTTGGGGGAGGGGAACTCTGCCGGCCTTCTTTGCCGGAGGCCGACAGACTTCTTCTCCACACCTTAGGTTACTAAAATAAACTAGCAGTTTTGCGCCTGACCTTTGCCTACTTGCTGGTTCTTTTGTGCTTGCTCTGGTGGTCTTAGAAAAACAAGACACACACTTTATAATCCACAACAGAGGACAAAATATTGAGAAACAAGTTGCACAAGAGTGAAAAATATTCTCTGCCCAGACTGCTGTGTTTATTCTCCTGCTGTGATCCATTAGTAAACAGCTGTTCCTTGACTTCTGGAGATAAGATTTCTCTCAGTACAGCAAGTTGAGGAGAGAAGGGACTCATTTTTTTCAAACAGGTGAAGGAAGGGCCAGAACATGATTTATAATTCCTTGCAATGTATCACACAAATTACATAACCAATTCATATATTCAAATTTTCATTACTGAGTAGGATTTTCACTTAATCTAATTTGTCTATCTTTTCCAAAAGGGAAAAAAACAAGAATTTGTGTTAAAGAAACTTTTAGTGCTTTATGAAACATAACAAAATATCTAAAACCTTTAAAGGCATGCCATTTTTCTAAACAAATTTATCCTATTATCAATAACCCAACTAATGAGATTTGGAAATGAAGATTTTATGTTGGTGAAACCTTGTAAACAAAACTTCTGAATTAATATTATGCATATTTAAATCGGATTGTAGAGTGTTTGGGAAAGCACTTACAGATTCAATTATCTTTCATTCTTTTGCAAAATTTTCAAAGGACCCACTTATCAATTGCTAACAATGAACACCGAAAACCTCAGAGTATATGTCTCTGATGAACCAGAAAGAATTACACAGATGCCTGGAATGTCTCAGTAATGTGCCTTTATTTCCAAATACAGGTTTTTGTAAACCTGATTGAATATGGTATTGATATGTTTATCATCTGGGAAAAATGTAATACTGTGGTTTAACATTCTTTAATATTGGAAAGAACCTAATGAAAACCATGAGTACTGTAGGGAAATAAATTAGTTTTACTTTTGAGGCCTATTTATTTTTCAATTAACAAGAATGGACAAATCATGCAATTCATGGATTAATTCATTAGAGAAGAAAATTGAAATTCTTCATTTGGAACATGTTAAATTTGGGAGAATTAAACTTAGGTTACTAAAATAAACTAGTATTTAGTGCTTTATGAAACATAACAAAATATCTAAAACCTTTAAAGGCATGCCATTTTTCTAAATAAATTTATCCTATTATCAATAACCCAACTAATGAGATTTGGAAATGAAGATTTTATGTTGGTGAAACCTTGTAAACAAAACTTCTGAATTAATATTATGCATATTCAAATCGGATTGTCTAAGTCATTTTTGAGAAGTGTTCATCAGAAAACCTGACTCCAATTTTCATTACTAATTCAAAAGTTAATTCAAAGGTAATTGAAGTTTGGGAAAAGTGTTAAGAAAAATGTTAAAGTATGAAAGTTTAGAAAAAAATCACATTAATTAGCATTAATTGTTCTTTGTTGATTTTTCCTTTGAGCCATAAATGCACTGTATAAAAACATTCCCATTTTGTCAATATAAAATCATCAGCATTATTCATTCATTCATTCATTCAAATTATTTTTGAGCACTTATGACATGCCAAGAACAATGCAAGACGTTAGAGTTTAAAATAATTGAAGTATAGTTTGTGACTTATGCTTTATAGTCTATAAACTTAAAATTTCACTGTAAAAGGGAAACCGCTGAAGACTCAAGAAAAATATGTTGTGCCAAATAAATCAAGTACATCGGGATGGAAAGAACACATGGTTATTTGAGCAGGGGAACGTTACTATGAGTTTTTAACTAGTAGAAGATAGTAAACTACTAAAAGTTATGGAAGAGGATTCTAAGAGGTCCAGGCATGGCACAAGCGAAAGAGAAGCTACTACCCCCAGGCTGCGGAAAAGTGGAAAATAAAGGAACTGATAACTAGGAGAAGGCCTTGCCCCAACCCTGGCTGTGATCTAGATCTCTTCCAAAACATTTGTCTATGACAGGAACACAAAGCTTGCTGGTGACAAATAATCGTCAGAAAGAAAGGGACAGTGCTGTTCTCTAGAAACAGCCCAAGTTGCTGGAGTGTCTGAGCCATCTGGAGCTGATTTGCAGAAGCAGTCCACCATTGCCAAAGGGTGTGAATAGATTAGAGCTACTTGGAAGAGGCTGTTCATGAGGAAAGTATGGCCTGGTTACTTTACTTATAAAATTCCATTTTTTATTGAAACAGGGGCTGAGTATCATTGCTGGGGAATGTGCACAGGGTATATTGGGGATGGTAAAGAAGTAGATTATCTGAGGTAGCAATCAGACAGAGGGATTTTGTGAAAGATGTGTTTAATGTGAATTTGTCTGAAGATGTGTGCAGTGTGTCACTGTCATCTTTCCAATGCCTCTGTAAATCTTAAGTAAAGACTACAAAACTAAGAAAAAGAAAAGAATAATAAAACGGTGAGTTGAATTAGATTTCATTTAAAAATAAGTGAAGGGTCTGAGTTTTACCAATTGTTTAATGTTAGACCAAAAGAGGATCAAGTGTATGAATGAAAAGATTAATAATATCTGGAAGATGGTGAGGACCTCAATTTTAGTGATGCCCTGTACAACAGCCACTCCATGCAAACCATCCAAAAGACCACCACCAGCCAGAGAGTAGATAGGAAAGTGGTATCTGAGACCAACGACATCAAAGTTCTGAGGCATTAAGCCAGCAGAAGCAGGGTACCCTTTAGAGAGCAGGAGGCCAATAAAAAGTTCAGAGGTTAAAAAAAGAAAAAAAGAAAGAATACTCCCATTCTTAACATAAGAAATTTTAAAACTAAACAATCTGAAAATCAACCATCTCATCAGAGAATCAAGGTCATAGGGCAAACCACCACACAAATTCTAGAAAGACAGCAGAATACAGAGAAACATTGCCAAGTTGTGTATATCCAGAGCAGGAGTTTCTTGAACTATGAATTACAGAAATACTTAAATGGTAATTTTGACCACTTGCTGTAGGCTAAGTATAGACTAACATGAGAATAAGAAATTCCCACAGGCCATAGTCAGGAAACTCTTCACACTTTTGTGGGTTTTACCTCTAGGAATCTCAACAGGTTCTCATGGTCAAGAGCCAAGAGAAACCCCCCTCACAATTCTGTCAGAGGAAGAGGGGAGTAGCCATTTGTAAATATACCAACAGTTCTACATAACAAGAAAAATATTTTAGCAGCGCCTAATACAGCTGGGGAAAAGGTATTTATTCTCCTCCAGCACCCTCTAGCCTTCCTATCTCACTTAAGTGGAAGGCAAAAACTGAAAAAAGAAAAAAATATTGTGGCATTCACAAGCCAATAATATAGGCCCTCAGGCCCACTAAAAGACTGAAATTTAACCATAAGATTATAGATTACTTCCCCTTCCCCATACCTAACCACCACATCTACAGGGTCCCTATATAATAGTAGTAGCTGCAAGGCACTGACTTAAGGTGAACTTCTTAGGGAATTCTAAAGATAACAGAAGAGACCAGAACAAGGACATTAGAGGAATTTGAAGTCTCTGGCACCTACAACAAACATGAAACACATCCTACCTCCTGGTCAGATTAATATAAAAACTCATACTAAAGGCCCATTGACCACAGTTCCTTTTACCCAATACATCAGCTCAGCTTCAAAAAATCATAATAATAACAGGCATACTAAAAGACAAAAAGAAAACACAGTATAAAAAGCTCAACCTAGCATCGAAGCCAGAATCAGATATGGCACAGAGTTTGAAATATCAAACAGAAAATTTTAAATATTTATGATTAAAATGTTAAGAAATCTGAAGGAAAAAGTTAATAACTTGCAAGAATAGGTGAATAACATAAGCAGAGAGATAAGAAATCTATAAAAGGATCAAAAAGAAATGCTGGAAGTGAAAAACACTAACAGAAATGAAGAATGTTTTTGGTGGGTCCATCAGTAGACTGGGCACAGCCAAGGAAAGAATCAGTGAGCTGAGCTGAAATGCAAAGATTAAAAGAATAAAAAAAGAATAGGATGTCTAAGAACTGTAGCAAATTTCAAAAGGTATAACATAGACATATTTGGAATACAGGAAGGAGAAGAAAGGCAAAATAAATCAAAAGAACTAGTGGAAGTAACAATGGTTGAGAAAACTTGTGGAATTAATGACAGACACCAAATCATACATCAAGGACAGTCAGAGATCATAAAACAGGGGCTAAATAGCAAAATGCCTACATGTAGACAGATCATCTTCAACTCTAGAAACCCAAAGACAAAGAAAAATTACTAAAAGAAGCCAGGGGGAGGAAACAACTTTACCTATAGAAAAACAAAAATAAGAATTACAGGAAACTCTCACCACAAACCAACAAAAACAGTGCAGTAAAGTATTTAAAGTGTTGAAAGAACAAATCACCAACTTAGAACTCTACATTCAACAAATTATCTTTGAAAAGTGAAAGAAACGCTTTATCAGGCAAAAAATGAGGGAATTCAGCAGCAGCAGACCTGCACTGTAAGAAACGTTAAAAGAAGCTCTTCAGAAAGAAAGAAAAGATGTAAGTCAGAAATTCAGATCTATATAAAGAAAAGAAGAGATACATTTGTTAAGGTAAAATAAAATATTTTATTTTACACATTTTTAGTTGTTTTAAAAGATAACTATTTTTATTTTATTAATAATAGTAACAATATACTAAATGAGTAAAGCAAATGAATAAAGTAAAATTAATATTATAAGGGATGGAAAAAAGAAACTGGGAATATTCTGTTATAAGATACCTATACTACACTTGAGACTGCATAATGTTATTTGAACGTAAGTTTATATTCAGTAGAAATGCATATTTTAAACTCTAGGACAACCACCAAAAAAAGCTTTTTGAAAGAAGCATAATTGATATATTAAAAGAGGAGATAAAAATGGAATAATAATAATAAAGCCTCAAATAAAAAGAAGGAAAGCACAAAAAGAAGGTAAAAGATATAAATAACAAGCTATAATAAATAGAAAACAATAATAAATATGGCAGATATTAATTCAAACATATGAATAATCACTTTAAATATAAATAATCTAAACACACTAATTAAAAGACAGAGATTGTCAATACAGATTAAAAACAAGACCCAACTATACATTGTATTCAAGAAACTTACTTTAAATACAAAAAGTCAGGTCAAAGCAAGGAGATGAAAAAGATACACTATACTAACAATAATTACGAGAGGGGGGCGGAGCAAGATGGCCGAATAGGAACAGCGCCAGTCTCCATCTCCCAGCGCCAGCGACACAGGAGACCGGTGATTTCTGCATTTTCAACTGAGGTACTGGGGTCATCTCACTCGGGAGTGCTGGACAATCCATGCGGTTCAGCTGCTGGAGCACGACCAGCGAGAGCTGAAGCAGGGCGAAGCATAGCCTCACCTGGGAAGCCCGAGGGGGAAGGGAGTCCCTTTTCCTAGCCAGGGGAACTGAGACACACAACACCTGGAAAATCGGGTAACTCCCACCCCAATACTGCGCTATAACACTGGCACACCGGAGAATATATCCCACACCTGGCCGGGAGGGTCCCACGCCCACGGAGCCTCCCTCCTTGCCAACACAGCAGTCTGCCGCAATCTAACCACAAGGCAGCAGCGAGGCTGGGGGAGGGGCGCCCACCATCGCTGAGGCTTAAGTAGGTAAATAAAGCCGCTGGGAAGCTCGAACTGGGTGGAGCTCACAGCAGCTCAAGGAAACCTGCCTGTCTCTGTAGACTGCGCCTCTGGTGACAGGGATCAGCTAAAGGTGCAGAAGCCTGTGCAAACGCGAACGACTCTGTCTGACAGCTTTGAAGAGAGCAGTGGATC
>NC_045438.1:45925793-45960838 GCF_002776525.5 Piliocolobus tephrosceles
ATAATTTATAATCCTTTGGGTATATACCCAGTAGTGGGATGGCTGGGTCATATGGTACATCTAGTTCTAGATCCTTGTTAGAGAAGCTATCCACGCCTCATTCCATTTGACTTCAGACAAATTATTCCAGTATTTTCTACACACGTAATGTGAATCTAGCTACAGAAGGGTTACAGCTTTTTCAGCTGTACATTTTTAAACTCTGTCTTCTCTTAGGAAAGTGCAAGAGCCAATTGAACATTCAGTTTTCTCTTTGAATGTAGTAGGACTTTTGGACTCTCCTCTTGTTCTTTGGTGTCCTTTAGGGAAAAATAGGAAATTGGGAATTGATATAAATCAACAATTGGAAACAGATAGTTACTTTGGAAGTGACCTTGGAATTTATATGATGGAATCTTTAATCCGTTTATCAATCCTTTTTAAAAACATATTTGGGCCGGGCGCAGCAGCTCACGCCTGTAATCCCAGCACTTCGGGAGGCCGAGGCAGGTGGATCACAAGGTCAGGAGTTCAAGACCAACCTGGCCAACATGGTGAAACCCCGCCTCTACTAAAAACACAAAAATTAGCGGGGCATGGTGGCACATGCCTATTCAGGAGACTGAGGCAGATAATTGCTTAAATCCAGGAGGCGGAGGTTGCAGTGAGTGGAGATTGTGCCACTGCACTCCAGCCTGGACGACAGAGCAAGACTTTTGGAGAGAGTTTTCAATTTCGACTTTGAAATCCTTTAGTGGCAGGAAGCTCCTTATCTCACAAGGCAATCTATTTAACAATTTTCCAACTCTGTTTAGAAAGTTCCTTCTTAAAAGAAGTCAAAAGCTACTGCTCTAAAAGTCCTAACCATGAATCTTCCTTCTGCCCTCTAAAGCAAAAAGTGCAAAGTAATTGCCTTATTTATATAGCAATCCTTCCAATATTGAAAGACTCTTACTGCCTTGCATAGTCTTCTCTTCTCCATGCTAGTCATCCTAAGCTACTTTCTATATATTTCCACAATTACATTCACTTAACAAAGACATTGTGAGTATTCAGTGAGTGGAAGTTCTGCACAACAGCTGGAAGGTAGTAAGCATTTTTACAATTGTTCAAAATGCAAAAAAAAAAAAAAAATGTTCAAAATGCAAAATTACTAGTACAAAAAGATTTATATGTCTTGTTTTCTCCATCTACATTTCTGAAGAAATCAGAAATCCTTTTTGGAACACAGTCTAATTTGTAAATATTGATATTCTTCTTCAGACTTGTTGAGTAGAACTGAATGTAAGCTTTCATTTGAATAGTGGTTAGAGCAAAAGTCTTACACCTTACTTTTGATGATCAGGACTTGAGCACTCATTGGATCTTTTTCTGTATAAGGAATCAATCCATCATTTTGTTAGCCTTTCTGGAAGCAACAGAAAATGGCCATCTCATTTAAATGTCCTAAATTATTTTCATTTGAACTACTACTAAACCAGTTTGCTTCCTTTTTTAATTTTGCAACATTTGATAACATTTGATAACAGTTCTATAATGAGCCACAGGAAAATTAACTCATGACTAAAATTTACATTTAATTATGTATCCTCTATGTCTGTCATTAAAAACAATAATTAAAGCACATATGAAAATATGGACCACCAAGAGATAAAATATATTCTGTACTGACAACTATCTTTATGAAAGTAATTCCTAGAAAAAATATTGGCAAATGTCTCAAATTAAACTAAGATATTTGCTTATGGACACCTTAAAATCACTTGGCAAAGAGATTTATTTTGTTTTATATAACTTATTATTTTGCATGAATATTCAGAACTTTTTAAACGTCTAAATAATAAAACAAATTTTCTTTAGATGACTTCGATTCCTGCTTGCCAGTAATTATATATGCGACTCCTTTGCCTAGTTGGTTTACATATATAATGATTGAATACCCTCCAAAAAGAGGCATGTCCTTTTTCCAATCATCTGCTTAATAGATTAATAATATTCAAAAATGTCCTGTGTTTATAGGAATAGAAATATTTTAAGTAATGGGCCAACAAATTGTATTACCTTTGGAGAAAGTGATATACTATAAATAGAAAAAAATTAACAGTTGTTAACTTCCAAAGGAAATATTGTCAATGTAATAACAATACGTTGTCTGCAATTTTCTCTGGAAGAGAGAAACCCACTATTTAGGCAAATGTAACAGGTCACTAAGTTTGCTTAATCTTCTAGCTGTAAGTTTTATTTATTACTTTCTGAGAACTGCAGCTGTTTATATGTTCAACAGAATATAGGAAGAAGAACAGGTGGTCACATCTGGTTATTTACTCCATTGATACTAAATTATAAAGACAGTATAATTAGCCAAGTTGTTGAATCATTTAGAAGAAGAAAAAAAATTTCTCCATCTGTAAAGTTTTAGAGACAGGGAAACCATGTTGATGGCTTGAACTCTATTCTTGCTTAATGATGAAAAGGATCTACCAATCAAGTCAACATAAAGGGGATATTTTATAGATGTCAGACAATCCTCCAATATTAGTGTGTATTTGGTGAAGAATAAAAGGCAATTCTATTTTTAGAGTATCTTAATTTCCAAAGGATAGAATTTTACACTGAAACATGTATATTTCATGACATTTCATCATTTTTTGACATTTATATCACTAGCATTCATGAATGTCAGCTTCTATATTAAACAAGTGCTATAACACGGGAACTATTTTATTTGTGTATTTATTTATATCTCTATTTTTAAAGAAATTAGATATGGCATTTTATAATGGATCAAACAATATTTCAGGATGAAAATTTGTTTTAAAATAAGTAAGACAGGCCGGGCGCAGTGGCTCACGCCTGTAATCCCAGCACTTTGGAAGGCGGAGGTGGTCGGATCACGAGGTCAGGAGATAGAGACCATCTTGGCGAACACGGTGAAACCCCGTCTCTACTAAAAATACAAAAAAAAAAAAAAAAAATTAGCTGGGCGTGGTGGCCGTTGCCTGGAGTCTCAGCTTCTTGGGAGGCTGAGGCAGGAGAATGGTGTGAACCCAGGAGGTGGAGCTTGCAGTGAGCCGAGATTGCGCCAATGCACTCCAGCCTGTGAGACAGAGCGAGACTCCGTCAAAAAAAAAAAAAAAAAAAAAAATAAGTAAGACAGATAAAATGAATGGCTAAAATGGGTAGAAATACAAAGCAGAGAAAGGAGTAAAGTTTGTTCAAAAAACATGCACTCATAATCTTAGTTGCTGGTGAGAAGAAGAAAATAATTACTTGTAAGCCTCATGGTAACACAAATTATCTTTTTTATTTGCTTAAGAATAACAATTATGCTTTACTCTTTGGCCAGAAAACAATTTCTTCTATAAGGTCATTCACTGGGAGAATACTGTGAAATATAATACAATCAACAACACAGGTAAACCTCAGAGATAGTGCAGGTTTGGTTCCAGACCACTGCAATAAAGTCAGTATCACAATAAAGCAAGTCACGCATTTTTTTTCATTTCCCAATGCTTATAAAAGCTGTGTTTATATTCTATTGTTGTCTATTAAGAGTACAATATTTTATATATGTATATACCTTAATTAAAAATACTTTATTGCTAAAATGCTGATAATCATCCGAGTTCAGCAAGTCATAATCTTTTGTTGGAGGAGGATCTTGCCTCAATGCTGATAGCACTGACTGATCAGGGTAGCGGCTGCTGACTGAACAGGATAGTAGCTGCTGAATGTTGGGCTGGCTGTGGCAATTTCATAAAATAAGACAACAGTGAAGTTTGCCATATCCATTGACTCTTCCTTTCATGGAACATTTCTTTGTAGCATGTGATGCTGTTTGATCACAGCAGAACTTTACTCAAAATTGGAGTTAATCCTCTCAAACCCTGCCATTATTTATTAAGGTTATGCAATATTCTTAATCCTTTGTTGTCATTTCTGCAATGTTCACAGCATCTCCACTAGTTGTTAACATTGCAGGAAATTACTTTATTTGTTCATTCATAAAAAGCAACTTCTCATCTGTTCAAGTTTATCATGATATTGCAGCAATCCAGTCACATCTTCAGGCTCCACTACTGATTCCAGTTCTCTTGCCATATCTAGCACATCTGCAGTTACTTCCTTTACTGAAATCTTGAATCTCTCAAAGTCATTCATGATGGTTGAAATCAACTTCTACCAAACTACTTTTATCTCCACCCATAAATCATAAATGTTCTTAATGGAATCTAGGATGATGAATCCTTTTAAGAAGATTTTCAATTTTCTTTGCCTAGATCCATGAAGAGGAATCACTATGGAAGTTACAGCTATTTGAAATATATTGCTTAAATAGTAAGACTGTCAAAATTACTCGTTAATCCATGGGTTACAGAATGAATATTATGTTGGCAGGCATAAAAACAACATGAATCTCCCTGGACATATTTATCAAAACGATTGCGTGAGCAGATACCTTGTCAATAAGCATTCATATTTGGAAAGAGTTTTTTTTTTCTGAGCAGTAGGTCTCAATACTGGTTTTAATATATTCAGTAGACCATATTGTAAAGAGATGTACTGTCCTCCAGACATTGTTATTTTATTTATAGAGCACAGGCAGATGAGATTTAGCATAATTCTTAAGGGCTTTAGGGTCTTCATAATGGTTAATGAGCATCTGGCTTCAACTTAAAGTCACCAGCTACAGTAGCACCTGATGAGAGGCAAACTGTCCTTTAAAGATTTGAAGCCAGACATTGACATCTCCTCTTTAGCTATGAAAGTCTTAGATGGCATCTTCTTCTAATAGAAGGCTGTTTTGTTTACACTGAAAATCTGTTGTTTGGTGTACCTGCCTTCACCAATGATCTTAGCTAGGTCTTCTGGATAACTTGCTGCAGCTGTTATATCATCACTTGCTGCTTCACCTTGTACTTTTATTTTATGGAGACAACTTATTTTTTTAAATCTCATCAACCAACCTCTGCTAGCTTCAAAATTCTTCTCCAACCTCCTTGCCTTTCTCAGCCATCGTAAAATTGAAGAGAATTAGGGCTTAGCTCTGGATTAGACTTTGGCTTAAGAGAAAGTGTTGTGGTTGGTTTGATCCATCTAGACCACTAAAACTTTCTCCATATCAGTAATAAGACTGTTTTGCTTTCTTACTATATTTGTGTATTTGCTGGAGTAGCACTTTTAATTTCCTTCAAGAACTTTTTCTTTGCACTCACAACTTGGCTGTTTGGCACAAAAGGCCTAGTTTTCAGCCGACCTCTGCTTTCAAAATGTCTTCCTCACTATGCTTAACTATTTATAGTTTTTGATTTAAAGTAAGAGACATGCAACTCTTCGTTTCACTTGAGCACTTCAGATGGTATTCCAGAGTTATTAACTGGCTTAATTTCAAGATTGTTGTGTCTTAAGGAATAGGGAAGCCTAAGGAGAGGGAGAGAGATGAGGAAATTACAAGTCAGTGGGGCAGTCACAACTGCACAACATCTATCAATTAAGTTTGCTGTCTTATATGGGTGCAGTTCATGGCACCCCAAAGCAATTACAATACCAACATCAAACATCACAGATCACAAATCACCATAGTAGATAGAAGAATCATGAAATTTGAAAATATTGTGAGAACTGCAAAAGTGTAGAGCCACAAAGTGAGTACATGCTGTTAGAAAAATGTCTCCAGTGGATTTTATTGAGGCACCCACAAACCTTTAATTTATAGAAAAACACAGTATCTGTGAAGCACAATAAATGGAAGCACAGTCAAACAGGGCATCCCTGTGTGCTTAGTGCACACAGCAAGCAATGTCTTTCATAGGGCTATAGTTTTTATGGCCATCGGTATTAGCCCATGATGGCAAGCCAAAACAGGTTTGAATACATGCAATCTTCAGCAAGCATGATATGGTTTGGCTGTGTCCCTACACAAATCTCATCTTGAATTTCCACATTGTAGGAGGAATCCAGTGGGAGGTAACTGATCATGGGGGCAGATGTTTCCCGTGCTGTTCTCATGATAGTGAATAAGTCTCACAAGATCTGATGGTTTTAAAAAGGGGAATTTCCCTATATAAACCCACTTCTCTTGTCTGCTGTCATGTGAGACATGCCCTTCACCTTCCACCATGATTGTGAGGCCTTCCTAGACACATGGAACTGTAAGTCCATTAAAACCCTTTTTTCCTGTATAAATTACTCAGTCTCAGGCATGTCTTTATTAACAGTGTGAAAACAGACTAATACAGTAAATTGGTACCAGTAGAGTGGGGCACTGCTGTAAATACCCAAAAGTGAGGAAGCAACTTTGAAACTGGGTAACAGGCAGGGGTTGGAAAAGTTTGGAGGGCTCAGAAGAAGACAGGAAAATGTGGGAAGTTTGGAACTTCTTAGAGACTTGTTGAATGGCTTTGACCAAAATGCTGATAGTGATATGGACAATGAAATCCAAGCTGAGGTGGTCTCACATGGAGATGAGGAATTGTTGGGATCTGGAGTAAAGGTGACTCTTGCTATGTTTAGCAAAGAGATTGGTGGCATTTTGCCCTTCCCCTAGAGATCTGTGGAACTTTGAACTTGACAGAGATGATTTAGGGTATCTGGCAGAAGAAATTTCTAAGAAGCAAAGCATTCAACATGTGATTTGGGTGCTGTGAAAGCATTCAGTTTTAAAAGGGAACAGAGCATAAAAGTTTGGAAAATTTGCAGTCTGACAAAGCAATAGAAAAGAAAATCCCATTTTCTAAGGAGAAATTTAGGCCAGCTGCAGAAATTTGCATAAGTAATGAGGAACCAAATGTGAATCCCCAAGACAATGGCGAAAATGTCTCCAGGGCATGTCAGAGGTCTTCACTGCAGCCCCTCCCATCACTAAGTCCCACAAGATCTGATGGTTTTAAAAAGGGGAGTTTCCCTGCACAAGTTTTCTTCTTCTCTTGTCTGCTACCATGTGAGATGTGCCTTTCACTTTCCAGCATGATTGTGAGGCCTTCCCAGCCACATGGAACTGTAAGTCCATTAAATCCCTTCTTCCTGTGTAAATAACCCAGTCTCAGTTATGCATTTATCAGCAGCATGAAAACAGACTATTACAAAGAGAATAGGCTAAAACCACAATATTTTATAGGATTTACTCTGCCTTAATATAACTAAATACTAGTATTATATAAAAAGAAAAATCATTATTAAAATGCTTAAAACAAAATAAAGCACAAAATGAAGATATTGATAGTACTTTCATTGAATAAATTACCCCATTTGTTAACTTATGTGAAGCAATAAAGTTCTCATTTAATATTTTCTTTACATTTCTCTTAGATTGAAATATACATTAGATCTGGCCTGGTGCTGTGGCTCATGCTTGTAATGCCAACACTTTGGGAGGCTTAGGCAGGAGTGTCACTTAATTCCAGGAGTTTGAGACCAGCCTTGGTGACATAGTGAGACCCCCATCTTTAGAACAAACTTTAAAAAATTAGCCTAGTATGATGACAAACACCTGTAGTCCCAGACACTCGGGAAGCTGAGGTGGGAGGCTCACTTGAGTTCAGGAAGGTCGAGGCTGCAATGAGCTATTATTGCACCACTGTACTCCAGCCTGGGTGACAAAGCAAGATCCTGCCTCAGAAAAAAAATTTTTAATTAAAAACATAATAAAATATACATTAGATCTGAACACAGAAAACAAAGAGTACTTAATTGTCATAGAATGTGCCAAAGCCTGTTTGCCAAGCACTGTTTACAGTTCCTACCTAATGATGTTATAGCTCATGTTATAGTACAGCACGTTAAGAGGGGTTCTATGAAAATGCCTGGAAGAAGCACCCTTGAGGACTCATGAAGATGCCTCAGAGAGGGTGTCTTCAAAGACCCAAAGGATGAGTTGATGCTCGCCAGATATAGATAGGAGGGAAGAGAATTCCAGGCAGAGGAAAAAATATGTGCAAAACCCTAAGGGTACAAAAGATGATTGAACCTTTAAGCAATTCACTGTGGCTAACAAGCACTTTTGGGAGATAAGAATGACAACAGAGATTGGAGAGAAGGACACAGTACAAATCATAAAGACCCTCATATGTCTGATATGGTTTGGCTGTGTCCCCACCCAAATCTTATCTTGAATTGTAGTTCCCATAATCCCCACGTGTCATGGGAGAAACCCAGTGGGAGGTGATTTAATCATGGCAGCAGTCATCCTCATGTTGTTCTCATGATAGTGAGTGAGTTCTCATGAGATCTGATGGTTTGATATGAGGCTTTTCCCCCTTTTGCTCAGCACCTCTCCTTCCTGCTGCTATGTGAGGAAGGATGTGTTTGCTTCTCCTTCTGCAGTGATCATAAGTTTCCTTAGGCCTCCCAGGTCTTGCTAAACTGTGAGTCAATTAAACCTCTTTCCTTTATAAATTACCCAGTCTCAGGTATGTCTTTATTAGCAGCATGAGAACAGATGAATACAATGTCCCATTAAGTATTTTTTATTTTTTTCTGAGAACAACGAGGAGCCATTGAGGAATATTGAGCAAAAAAGAGACAGTAGTATATTTGAACTAGAAAGGTCTCTCAGGCAGCAGTGTCAAGAATGATCTTGAAAAGGATAAGGATTACAAGAGGAAGGTAAGCCAGGATGCTTTAACAATCCAGGTCAGAGCGGACAGAAGGGGAGTAGTTAGGAAGCACTATCCAAATAATTTGTTGAATGGTTAGGAGGGTGGTAAATGGAGGAGAGATGGGAAAGATGGCATTCAAGTTTATAATGAGAAATTAGGGGGAAGGTGTTGCCAGTGTATGCTCAACAGAGAAAGTATGGGAGGGCTGGCAAAATAAAGAAAATTTCAGCTTGAGGAATACTGAGTTTGAGAGATATTCTGAAAGATGTTTTGAAAAAAGCTGATATATAGCCTTGTACTCAGAAAAAAGCAGTGGAATGGGGATTGAGATTTGGATGTTATTACTATAGACAATTATTGAGAAAATTCTGGTTTAAACTGGCAAACACACTACTCCTCCTGACATCTGAATGGAAATTACAATATAAAATCTGAAGACAGAAATTCACCTGCAACAATGAAGAGGCAGTTAAGAAGGATTACTAGCAGATAAGATAGCTCAGCATGATAGAATGATTTTGGAAGTGAGCTGATGGATGAACTAGAAAGCAAAGGAAGACGTGACTCAGAATACCTTATGAGGGGATGCAGTACTGCAGAAGAGCTGGGCACTCATAAGCTCACTGAAACCTTGAGAGTAACTGGGCTTAAATTCTCAATAGTAATGGAATCTAGGACAGATAAGAAAGCTAGAAATGGTGTGGAGTGGTAATCATATGTCTGTCTGGCAATGAAGATTATGTCCCCATCAACATTCTTTTTGGCCTTCCTCACAATTAAAAAAAATGTAAGAACACAAAAAGAAAAAGAGGAAGTATATTTAAAACAACTCATAATTATAGTTGTAATCACGTCAACATGAAGGAAGTAAAAATACCAGTGGACATAAGTCAGTGTTAAAGTTCTTTGTTGTAAGGAGGAAGCCATAATTATCAAAAATAAAAGCAAGAAGAGACACATAGAAAAGGCAAAAACATTTTTGAAATAAAAAAAAATGAACAAACGAGCAAATGAGTAAACAGGTCCAAATATTATCAGAAATCACAATATATATTCATGGCTTAAGCCCCTGAAACATGTGAGGTGCTTAGCCGTAATTGGCATCATTTAAACATCAGTCTATAAAGCATGAGGGATACTCACCTTGTTTATCCACTATGGCTGTAAAATCTCTGAAATTGTTTAGATCAGTGGTCCCCAACCTTTTTGGAACCAGGGACCAGTTTTGTGGAAGACAATTTTTCCATGGACAGGGAGGGGAGGGGAGTATGGTTTTGGGATGACACTGTTCCATCTCAGATCATTAGATAGATTCTCATAAGGAGCATGCAACTAGATCCCTTGCATGTGCAGTTAACATAGGGTTCACACTCCGCTGACAATCTGATGCCGCTGCTGATCTGACAGGAGGCAGAGCTCAGGCAGTAACGCTCACTGATCTTCCACTCACTTCCTGCTGTGTGGCCCGGTTCCTAACAGGCCATGGACCGCTATTGTGGGCTGTTAGGAAACTGAGCCACAGGGGTTAGAGACCACTGGTTTAGACCTTATTTCCATCTTTAGATTCATCATTTCATATTAAGAAGGCAACAATAAGGATTTCTATCAAATAAAAATATATAATTCCACTTTTAACCGTTTATATACAGCAAACAGTAAATTCTATTCAGTGAATTCTGAGTTTTCTCTCACTAGGAATTGATAAAGTCTTGATAAGTATGGTAACGACAATGACCTGTTCTGTTCAAGGTCCAGCTCTCCATTCTTTCACTGTCTAGTTTCTGCTAATTTTCTCCTTTATAATCCACGTCATTCTAGTGCCATACTAGTTCATTAAATAGTAATTGCATATTGTTCAGTTTTTAAATAACAGCATTTTTTTTCAGCCTTATTGAGGTATAACTCAAACAAAAATTATATTATTTAGGGTGTACAATTATACATACATTGTGAAAAGATTACCACAATCAAGCTAATTAACATATCCATTACCTCACATAACTCACTTTTTTACGGTGAGGACACTTGTGATTTACTGTGTTCTTAATAAATTTCAAGTATATAATACATTATTATTCATTGCCATCATTTTGTAATTAATTAGGTTGCCAGGACTTATTCTTAAAGGTTTGTACCATTTGACCAACATCTCCTCTTTCCTCCAACTTATCAGCCCCTGGCAACTACCATTTTATTCACTGTTACATGAATTTGGCTTTTTTTTTTTTTTTTTTTACAATAGCCATCCCAACAGGTGTGAGGTTGATATCTCATTGTGGTTTTAATTAGCATTTCCCTAGTGATTAATGATGCTGAGCACCTTTTTATATACCTCTTAGCCATTTGTATGTCTTCTGTGGAGAAACATCTTTTCAGGTCCTGTGTTCATTTTTATATTGACTTATTTGTTCTTTTGCTTGTGAGGTGTTTGGGTTCCTTATACATTTGGATATTAATTACTTATCAGACATATTATGGTTTGCAAATATTCCATTGTGTAGGTTATCTTTTCATTTTTTTCTTGTTTCTGTTACTGTGCAGAAATCTTTTATTTCGATGCACTTCCACTTGCTTATTTTTGCTTTTGTTGCCTGTGCTTTTAGTGTCAAATCTAAAAGAAATCATAGCTGAGACCAATGTCAACAAGTTTTTCCACTATGTTTAGTTCTAGGAGTTCTACTGTTTCAGGTCTCATGCTTAAGTCTTAACCTATTTTTGATTGATTTTTGAGGACAGCAATCATTTTCATTTTTGTATTATTAAAATAATATTGGTATAATGCCTGATATAATAACAGTACAGGAATTCATCCTTTTATTTGAAAGGCTCCAATTTTCTGTCTGTCTCTGACTACTCTTTCAATAGTTCTCTTTTATAAGCTAAACCTGTAAATGGGAAACTCAACCTGATCTGGTCCCTTTTTTCACATTTCTAGTCCCCTCCAATCTGCCTGGTTTCTTTCGCTCCCCATAGTCCTTCAGGTAATTGTTTTCTGTAGTGTTGTCCGTTGATTTTGCTTCCTGCAAATTCAAACGCTGAAGTCATAACCTCCATTACTTCAGAAATCTACACCTTATTCAGAAATCAGGTGATCACAGATGTAATTAGTTGAGACCACATTAGAGTCAGATGGGCCAAATTCAATGTCGCTGCCATCCTTGTAGAAATGGGAAATTTAGACACAGACTCCCATACAGGGTGAACACCATGTTAAGATGAAGGCAGAGAATAAGGTGATGCTTCTACAAACCAAGAAACGTCAAAAGTTGCTGGCAAACCACCAGAAGCTAGAACAGCGGCATGGAGCAGATTCTCCCTCGCAGCCCTCAGGAGGAACTGGTGCTGCTCACCCTTTCATCTCCAACTTCTACACTCCAGAACAATGCCAGGAACAAATTTCTGGAACAAATTTCTGTTGCTTAATCCTCCTAGTCTGTGGTATATTATTATGGCTGCCCTAGCAAACAGATGTAATGTGAACAAAGATTATAATAGGTGGTTCATTAAGAGCTTACTCCACCAAATCAGAAGCAAAACTATCTTCACTTGCCTCAGAATAAGTTCACCTTCTCTCTATCCTTTAGTTTCCTTATCTGTAAAATAGGGATAATATCCCCTAGCATTTTTGGAATAAGGTAGGCTGATATATGTGAAGCACTTAGACAATACCTATATCATTGTATGCTCTCGATGGTTATTAGCTATTCTAGTCCTTCACTCATTTAAACTATGTCAAGTTCTGTTACAGGCATCACCAAACAAAACATAAAAATTTCTGCCTTTATAATGCAGTGAAGCTTACATTGCAGTGACAGCATACAGAAAAAAAAAATAAGTAATTTATGTAAATACATAATATGTAGGCCATTAATAAGTTCTATCAAGAAAAACAAAGCAGAGACTGTGGATTGGGAAGGCTGAGATTGGATCAGGCCATTTTTTATAGGGAGGCATCATTGAAGGAGGGAGAAAGGTGAGCCATGTGCATACCTGGAGTAGCAGCATTCCAGGTAAAGAGAATAGCAGGAGCATGTGCCCTGAGGCCAGATCCTTCCTGGAGTAGTCAAAGAACAGCAAGAGGGCTAGTATGGCTAGAGCAGAGTGAGAGAGGTGGAAGGCAGTAAGTAGGAGATGTGGTCAAGAGGTAACAGGTGACCAGATTGTATAGGACCTCAAAGGGCTTTGACTTTTACCCTGAGTCACGTAAGAAGTCGTTGGAGCTTTCAAACACAGGAGTGATATGACATGAGTTACATTTTTATCGAAGTACATAGACCACTATGTGAGAGTAGGTTTGATAGAGGAAGGGGCTGGGAGGGAAGGCCAGAAACAGGGAGACCAGGTAGAGACCATTTCTGAAATCTAGTCTTGGGATCACATTGGCTCTGATCAAGGTTGTTCAGTAAAGGAGGAAAAACACAGATGCTACAGATGCTTTAACAGAATTTCTGGATGATTTGAATGTGACATTTGAAATAAAGAGAGGAGTCATGGATGATGCTGAGGTTTGGATCCTGAGCAGCTGCAAGTGTATTTCCATTAATGGCATCAGGCATACCTTTCAGAACAACGATTCAGAGAAGGAAAGAACAGTTACAGTTGTTCTTCCTCTTATTATTGTCATTATTGCTATAATTAAGGTAGCATCATCAATCCTTTCCCCTTTATTCTTAGTCTTATCTTCTGTCAATTTTCTTCTTTTTCTAGCAGGTACTCAGCGACAGCACACCTATGCCATGATTTGCTCAGCAAGTTACATCTAGCTGCTCCCTTTTCCTACTGTGATCTAGCCCCACAGACAAATAAGCGGACACTTAACACATCTCCTTCCTGGGCACATAACCTTGAATCTCCCTCTCTGCTTCTATAGTCACGCCTTCTTGCTCTCACCCCCACAGAAAACACTTGCCTTTTCGTCTTTTGGAAAAGACACTGGTCTTTACTTTTTCTCATTTTAACCATTTTTCTTCCTCTTACTCCAATTTTTATTAATCCTTGCACCACTTCTTACCCACTAACAATACTGTCTGCTCTCATTCTCATTAATTCTCCTACGACATCTCAATATCACAATAAATCTGTGAACCTTTCTTCCTGACTTATCCTTTACCTTTGGTCCTAGTTACAACTCTTTGCCATAGGAAAAAGTCATTTGATGTCTCTGGGTCTGTTTGCTCCTCTGTAAAATAAAGGCACTACATGAGATTATTTCTAAAGATACTTTCAGCTTAACTTCTGATCCAACTGATTCTGCGTTTAGCTCTTCAGTGATTTTTCATGTGTGGCAAGTTCCATTTCATTTCCTATTTCCTAACTCACTTTCAGATCTCTCCTTTCATTACTTTCTTATCATTTCCAAAGTCTTAACCACATTTTTCATCATTATTTCTTACACCAAGTCAAGTGGTTTTTTACCACACCTTAATGATGGTCAAAAGAGAGTGTTTTGTGTTGTGTTTTAGATTTTTTCCTAATGCTGTCAAGCAGAATGATAGAGGGATAATGTTTCAAATCTGAAAGAAAACAACCTCATTTGGACATTCCTTCACCATGAATGAAATCTTATGATTACCTTTGTGAAATCTGTGATTGAAAAGTTTTGTTAAACACCAGTGACAAGCAGCTACTGGCATAATATCTGCTTTGATTTTCTCAGACACACTCTAAGTTTTCATGCTCACTTCTCTGTGGTCCCTCACCTCTGACTTCCTTTGTCATGTAACAGCCAATTTTGATCAGTTAATTGAAAGAGGAAGGGTGACAAGAAAAAAGAAAGAATTTAGCTCCGTGGATTGCCCCCTTTACAAATAAGGAAACACAATTTGTCCTAGATTTCAGACTAAGCTGATAACATTTTTTAAAATCCTGTACAGAAAGGTCTTTTTAAATGTTTTTATTTACCAAAAGATTAGACATCCCATTCATTGAGGAAAAGATGATTTATTCCAAAACATTCTTTAATAGCCCTAAAATGATTTTGTCTATCAGAGCAGAAGGAACAAAGGGGAAAATCCACCTGAGAAAAGATCTTTGTATCATGGAAATTATGAAACTAGATTAGACATTAAAGAAACTCACACACACACATAGTTTAAAATTTCATTTTTAAGATTAAATTTTCATGACACACTATGACTGTAAATGAGTTACTTGAATACCAATTATTACCTCTAGTTATTTTTCGCAAGGGAGCTGGACTTCACTTTACTTAATGCCAGCTTATAAATTTAACTTTGTAAAATTATATGGGAAACGCGTCCTGGCCAGCTGCCTCTGCCCAAAGCAAATGTCATCTCCCCTAAGTGCCACAGTTATATCTCCCTGTCCTCTGAGCTCCACTGAAACTTACCTTGTATCCTTCTTGTCCCCTGCACCTTCTAAATAAGAGTCTCTTGCATCTATCAATATGCGTTTGTGGAAGAAAGGAAGGTGCAGAAAAATAAATGTGCATCATAGTTTAATTAGGAAAGTAAGGGCTTTGAATCAAATCTAGCTTTATATCTCACTGCATCTATTTATTCATCGTGGGACAACAGACAGTTGATTTAACCCCTCTGAGCCTTAGTTTCCCCATCTTTATCATGGAGATAATGAGACCTTCTTCATTGGATATTGTGAAGATTAAACTGGATATGATTATAAATCACCTTGCACGTAGAGGCTCTCAATTGAAAAAAACACGTCTCTTTTTTTCTATTCTAGCATATCATTCATGGTCCAATCCTGCATTGCAGTTGTTGAATGCAGGTCTGTTTCTAGGCAGCACACTTTTGAAGGCAACGTTGTTTATCTCTGTATTTCCTGTAGAACCTAGGGTGATGAGCTGCATAGTCTGGAGGCACAGGAACTGCATATTATACTAAATTGAGGGCTGAGCCAGGATGGCCGAGGCTGTGAAGCAATTATCCATGGATTTGGTCGTTTGGGCTCTTTCGGTAGTATAGGTCCTCTCATGAACTTCCACTCTGGTCTTAAAACAGCCCATCATGTTTTTAAATTAGCTTGCACAAAATACAACTACTTTCCCAGATTCTTTGGCAACTGATCAGAGTACTATTCTGTGTCTCGCTATGGAAACTCCTGCAGGCATATTGACCATACCCTGAGAAAGACAAAACTGAATGCACTACTACATGGTGCTGGGAAAATAAGTTGTGTTGAAAACAGCACTGAATCAAATAGACTATTAACTCTAGCTTGCCCTTGACTGGTCATGAGACCTTGGGCTAGCTACCTATGCTCATTAAGTGTCAATTTAACTTCTTGATATCACAACTATAAAAAACAAGGGTATATTTTGCTTTGTTTGGCAGTTTTGAGGGAAAAAAACAACAACAACAACAAATGAGAGATAATTCTACTTTGGTTGTTACACAGCGTTGTTGGGTGGAGAAGGAAGGTGATGTTTTGGAACAGACTTTAACAACTGTGAGGCAGGATAAAAATCAAGTCCTGAAAGCCATCATTTTTTGACCACAGTGAGCTCTTCTTTCGTAACGGTTCAGGCTTCTAACCTTATTTCCTCCTTTGGCAACTGACCAGCTCATGCACACACACTAGTGATGAAATCCACATAGCTCCATATCTTTTCCTCTGCATGGCCAAGAGTTTCAGTACAACAGGAAAGTGCTGTCATGGATCCATCGTGCAACACATGCAGTGCTGTAAAGCAAAGGCCTCATCTGCCCACAGGCAGCAGGAACTGCAAGCATTACCCTTCTGTCTGATGTACAGCCTAACTGCTTCGTGCCTCTTCTCGAGTGTGAGTCACAGCTTTCTTGTAGAGTATTTCAAAAATACAGCCCCAAAACAAAGCATAATCGAAAGTCATCCCAGATGAAAGTGGTTGGCTTGGGGGAAGTCACACAGTCCTTTCAGTTTAGGTAGAATCCTTGTTTCTAGGTCATTTTACCAACATCACCCCAGGCTCCTTAGAGAAATCAGGAGGGGGCAGAAGCAGGCTGACCATCTACAGACTACACACAGAAGAACGAACCTTCCCAAATTTCTGGAAAAAATCTTCTTGTGCACGGGCCAAAGCCTCTTCATCAATGTAGACAGCTGGCCTCTTGGCCATGAGGAAATACTGCACCTTCCTCAGATTCCAGCCCATCACGTACTGGAGCCAGCCGCAGACAGCCGCGGTGGAGCGGCCCACCCCAGCGTTGCAGTGCACATACACGATGTGTCCCTTCTCCAGCAGCGCATGCAGCAGGCACACTGCCTGGGGCAGCATCTGCACTCGACCTGCGGTGGGGAAAGCACAGCACACATGTGAATAACTAAACCACCAGATACTGCCACTGAGATCTCCTCCACAGCCTGAAATCACAGGGCTGCACAGGGCCAGGCAGGGATAAGAGACTTTGCTTTCTTCCTGCATTGTGAAGGAAAAGGTGAGACCATTTTACAACCTCGTAATAGTAAAGTGGAAAGAGCATTCCAGAGGGAGAGGCCCTCTCTAATCCTTCCCTGGGTATTGCTGCTCCTTTGGGTGACTTCGCCATCCATGCAAATATCCCTCCAAAGAAAATTGACCTATCACTTGTCATCAGAATGCACTTTCATATCAAAAGTGTTTGCAGAGATTGGTCAGAATTGTAGAGGATTTAAAAAGGAAAAAAAAAGTTGTCAGGTCTGGCCACCTGAATTACAGTGAATCCAAAAGTATCTTCCAGCTAAATGTAAAACACAGAAGTGGCCCATAATAGTTAAAGGAATCAATCTGTTCATTCAACATATGCTCATTTTCATTTGTTTGATGGAATGGCTAACATTATTCGATACAGATGGGATAAGCAATTGTTCATTTATTCCCTCAAGATACGATGAATGCTAAAACTGATTTAATTTCTATGTTTTCAGGAAATTATATAATTATATAATTTGAGGTTTATAGCTATTACCATTTCAAGGTTACCATTTTGATTATTAGATTATTCAAATGTCTTCTCATCACGCCAGGAGAGGACACGCTATGCCCTGCTGAGGCCTGGTAGACTCTGCTCTACTCTCTCATCCCATGGGACAGAGAGGCGTACCACAGTCACTTCTTTGAGCTCCTGGATGCCTGAAGTTTCTCCTGCTCACAGGTTCTCAGTACAGAGATATTTTGTAATTTTTTTTTTTTTTTCTTTTTTTTCAGAGGGTGGTCAATGTAAATTATTTCAAAGGGAAAGGAAGAGGGAAATGAGAGTGTCCTGGGTTACAGCTCCATGCTCGTGACTTGGCATTCTCTAGCTACAGGAACACAGTGGCCCCAAAGGATACTCCGATGGTCACATACAAGAGCTCTGTGTGGCCTTCACATTGCCATCCTTATTGGATGACCAAAGAGATGGGAACAACCATCCCTCAAAAGATTTCACCTGGGGATCTGCCGTGAGGCCTAGAATTCTTCCATGACAGCAACTCCCCTAAGTTTATATTTCCCTCTTTAGATGTCCTTTGGTGAAATACAAGTGCCCATGAAGGAGCCAACACAACACACTGAGACGAGGCATCAGCACCTGAGAAGGACAGAGTTTACCAAGGACCACAATGTGGCTTGAAGGCCTTTCACTGGCCATTCCATCCAGCCAGGCATCTACCTCAGCTTCAGGCTCATCAAGCTCTGAGAAGGGGCAGAGTTCACATGGAAGCCAGGATAATATTCTTATCTTGTTGCTGGAGCTCTGTTAACCCCCTAGTGAAGAGCTCTAACACTGCACGCTCCACACAGCAGTTTAGAATGTACCTGGAATGCCTTCAGGCAGGAAGGACACGGGTTCAGTTTCTTGAGCTCCATCCCTCTCTCGCCTATTGCCATACATTGTTGTTCCCTGCCTGGTCCCCAAAGACATTTGTATTAGAGAGTTACCAGCTTCTATGTATATCTGGTTCCTCACAGTCCAAACTGAACCATGAACTTTAACTCATCTAAACTTCCACATCTGATTCCAGGACACTCTGAGATGACAGTGAGGTGGGCCTGCCACTCAGTTACTCATGGTGCCCTCCTAGAGGTATTCAAATATCACTGGAGATGCAACAGGATGGTGAGAGCATCGTGTGTGACAGTGAGATGTCTCAGCATGTCTCAGGGAGAGCACTGCATGGCAGATCCACCATTTGCGCTGGGGGATCAGAGGAGCAAAACCTCCGATGTATGATGGATCAGCCCTGCTGAGAAGGGAGAGGCCTGCTCCACTGTGGGGCTTCTGTTCTGCTGAGGGTATGAGAGGTTCACTCCCGGGAAAGCTGGGTGGGAGGAGAACTCTGCTGCTTGAGCTGGAAGCATGGGTTCTTCCTGCTCCTGCCACAGTTAGCATCACATGACAAGCTCCCTGCTGTGGTTGTCTCTCTAGATACTACGTGCCTTGGCAGAAACAAAGAAGAATCATTTAACATAGGTTCAGGCTTTCCTCAGATGCCCAGTATGTGAATAGCCCACAGTGGTCATCAGCAGAAGGAGCTGCTGGACTCAGAGTCCCAGCCCCTCGCACTCAGCACCTACAGCATCAGTGTAACTGGCTTGCAAACAAGATCTTCCCTGGTGCCAGTCAAGATCCCTTCCCCAGACCTGTTCTCTGGCCAGAGGTTTCCCTAGGGTGGGTCTGCACCAAATATTGCAAATGATGCAATACATTCCCCTTTTCATTTTATCTGTAAAAGATTCTTCAAGAGGTATGTACACAGTTTAGACGTTAAAAAGTGACATGTGTTAGTTTGAGGTTCTGTGATCTCAGGCACATACTCCTGAAAGGTACATGTCAGCAAACATGCAGAATCTCCCAAGGCTCCCAGCTTCACACAGATTTCAGGATCGGGCACAGCCATCAGTGATCTTCTCCCAGAATCACTCAATCATTGCACTGAAGGATGAACAAATATTTAATAAACATAGAGAATAAATAAATAAATAAGAAGGGTATCAGAGGCCGAGCATGGTGGCTTATGCCTGTAATTCCAGCACTTTGGGAGGCCAAGGTGGGTGGATTGCCTGAGGTCAGGAGTTCAAGAGCAGTCTGGCCAACATGGTGAAACTCTGTTTCTACTAAAATTAAAAAAAAAAAAAAATAGCCAGGAGTGGTGGTATATGCCTGTAATCCAGCTACTCAGCAGGCTGAGGCAAGGGAATTGCTTGAGCCAGGGAGGGGGAGGTTGCAGTGAGCTAAGATCGTGCCACTGCACACCAGCCTGGGGGAGAGAGTGAGACTCCATCTAAAAAAGAAGCGTACCAGAGAAGTAGGCGGTCCAGGGTGCCCACTCATCTCAGCCTGGCCACAGCGGGAGGCCTGGTTTATTTTGATCTCTGTGACTGCAAATCACCCTCTTTGGTTGATGGTAGATAACATTTATTGAGCCCTTTCTACCTTCCCAGCACTGTCATTAACATTTTACACGCGCTAGCTCATTTACAACCACCTCTTAACAACTATGGGGTCAGCACTATTGTGATCTTCAATTTATATATTAATAAATTGAGTACAGACATTAGCCCAAGGTTATTCCCTAAGTGGCCACTTAAACTCAGCCAGTGTGACTCTGAAGCCACAGGTCTTAACCACTGTACTGTGGTCCTTCCCTAATCCACCTGGTTAATGGTACTTGTTGGCCCCCATCTTGTCAATCTGGATTCTGAGTCAGTCCCTCTGCACTCACTCACCAGCCCATGCTGGTGGTCTTACCTTGGGTGAGAATAATGTCCTCCCTGGAGGACACCTCTGCCCCACCCTAGAGGAGCCCTCTCAAAAGGACCATCTCTCTCTACTTGAAACCCATTCTAGGAAGTGACCCACCAAGGAATAGAAAGAGGGTTCCCAGGAGGGTCATCTTGATGTGCCCAGCTCAGCAGAGCCAGTGTCAACCAGAGCAGCTATAGATAGGTTCCACGTAGAATTTAATTTGATGTTGCCATTCTTAAAAACAATAAAACCTCAAGATAGAAATCCAGTTCTTTTAATGTAAAATATTCCAAACTTTAAACATTGATAACTAAGTTGAAAACTGTAAACCCTTTGCAGATCAAACAAGACATTCTACCCTCTGTGTTTCTGACTCTGTAATTTAATACAGGCCCTAGTTCTCAAAAGATGCTTCATACACACTCATTAAGTCCATGAATAAACACAAGATTAGAAAAACAGCAATAAAAACCTATTTGATCTGAGACACTACTAAGCACTTCTAACCTAACTTGTGGTTCACACCTGCTCCAGGCTAATCTGACTCTGGACCGATTAAAAGCTTTCTGAAAGCACTACTAAGCCAGCCAAAGTTGTGAGGGAGGGAGAGGTAGAGCATTTGGGCAGGTAAGTCAAGTAGCCTAAGGCATTAGAGCCTGAGATAAAAGAGAGGGTCAAAAGGCCCTAAAGATAAGCTTTATCTAAGGTTGATCCTGAAAGAAATCCACAGCTTTCACCCTTTCTCTCTCTCTCTCTCTCTCTCACACACACACACACACACACACACACACACACACACTTTCCTTTCTTACTCCAGGAGCAGATACATGATGAATATATTATTTGGGGGGCATATCTTTTTTCCATCTTTGAAGTGTAATATAGATAGGATCCACATTATCTATAACATCCTTTGGTAGAAACTTAAAGACTTGGAACTAATCCTATAGTTCCAACATTGTGATTTTCAAAGCCCTTTCTTATCAATTATCTTATTCTACTGTTATAGCCCTGTAAGGTGGAAAATACTATCTTCATTTTCTTAATGCATGAACTAGCCTGCTGATATCCTCCCAGCTACCCAGTGGTGACAAGGCTTACGCCCAGGTGTCTTGGCTCCAAGGTTAGCATTTCTGTGCAATGGGAGAGCTGAATTCAGTGTGTTGAGCAAGGGAAAAGAAGTCAGACTTTGACAACAGAGGGGTAGCTGAGGACTTCATGAAGCCTATGAACTCATTTGGGAGGCAAAGGTAGACATTTGTTATAAATAGCGCTGCAGTGACAAAGGTCAAAACACAACCTAAATACTTTCTATGCAAAGAAAATTTTAATGAGATCTGTTTCATTTTGTTTTGTTCAGGTGAGTGTTAGATTTGGCAGATTTTCATTCCCTAGGTGAAAGACACAAACCAAAATGTTTATAAAAGATTAAAAAAAGAGAGAAATCTACACCACCCTTCCATATACGACAAAGTGCACAAGAGTAAGGATTGATCACACGATTGATTGTAACAGGTCTGTGACAACCAGCAGTGACAGTCAAGCCTAACAAACTGTCTTCTTTCTCAGACTTCAACTGACAGCATTATGCTGCAACTCAAAACATTTCCAAGTGGGTTTTTCTCTAGGGTTCTAAAAGTATTCAGCTGATTA
Source organism: Piliocolobus tephrosceles (assembly GCF_002776525.5). Taxonomy (NCBI): domain Eukaryota; kingdom Metazoa; phylum Chordata; class Mammalia; order Primates; family Cercopithecidae; genus Piliocolobus; species Piliocolobus tephrosceles. Next base: position 45,947,689 of record NC_045438.1, read on the forward strand.
ATCTATGTGTTCATTGGGCTAATACTGTGAGCCACAGAGATCGGTCTATTGATAAAAAGTTCCCCTCCCACTCAAAAGCGGTTGTTAACCCTTGGATTACCCCCCTAGGTTAAGCCAAGCCAAAGAAATCCATTAGTCGGTCTTACAGCTGGGCCTTTATCTAAAGTAGAAGCTTGTGTTTTGCAGCTCAAATGCCACAGCACTGTCTGAGACTGAAAGAAGCTCTGCTTCTGTGACCTGTTGACCCACTGACTGCAAAAAAGGTGTGAATATAATGACAATGGGTCCTTGGGGATCTAGTTTTCCCTCAGGCTTCCACAGAGTCCCAAACTATCAAGCAAATTACCGATTTGTCAGCAGAGCCTTCAAAGTAATCAGTGTGTGGGTTGGGATGGGATGGCAGGGGATACGTGGCACACTTGGCAGCCCAACTTCTCCCAGCCTCATCTCACATCATTCTCCAATGGGATAACGATGCTGTCAAATCAGATTCAGAGATGCTAACATCAAAATGCATTCTGTACAGTTCTACAAATCCTAACTATCTTCTCTGTTTTGAAACCAGGAAAACCAGCTGGACAAGGTGAATATCACCTAGATTCAACCAATGTGCATCTTTGCAAATGAAGTTTTTCTTTTTTTTCTTCATTGAAGAAGGGCAGAGCTCTTACAGCTAAATCATGCTTCCTTACATCAGGTTACCAAGAGGAATAACCAGACTGTCATCAGTGCTCTCTACCTTCAGGAACAAAAATACCCATCCCCAAGGATAATTCAGCTCAGACACAGACCAACAAAGGGGCCCAGCCTGGCCAGGAGGACCACCTGAGATCCATAACGGCCTGAGGTGGGCAAGGCCCAGGAATGTAGGTTTCCTGTGGTCCTCATGGCCTGCTGTCTTGCAGACCATTCACTCTTGGGGAGACAAGCTACTTCCCTTGCAATTTGTAGGCTCTGCCTAACTCCAGATGATCGTGAACATAAGGGGTTGAAATTGCATGGGTCTGAAGAACCTACCTGAAGCGTTTGTGTAAGAACGCAGGGAGAAGCTTCAAAGCTGGTAAAGCTGCCGTCTGGAGCAATGTTTTGGGTCCGACTGCCCGCCTTGAAATTCAGAATGGGCCTCTTTTAGTTCTATGACATGGGCAATAACTTTTCATACCTCAGCCTCTTCGTCTGCAAAACGCAGGCAGCTACAATATCTGCCTGGAGTCTTATTATGTGAATTAAATAAGCTAATTCTTGTAAATTGCTTAGGAGAGTGTTTTGTACATAATACACATTTGGGGGAAGAGGGCTAAAGATAGAAATGTCTCTAAGCTGGATATCACTGTCCTTTACCCAGTAGAGGAGGTCACAAAACTCCTTAGCCTCTCCCATTTCCAAAGCTCTCTGCTGCTCCCTGCTGACAGCTGCTTGATACTACCGGTGTAACTTGTTTCTCTCCTCTGCCGACTGTAGTTATCTCCATTCCTTTTCGACAAGTACCCTATTCTACAACCGGGCTAAAATCTGTATCATTCCTCTAAAATTCCATGTTTCTGTGTCATCGCCTGTGCTGCTGCTTCCCCCAGCATGCCCTTTCTCCCTCCACATCTACCTATCAAAGCCATGCCCACCTCATGCATTCATGGCATTCATGCAGCCTCCCTTTGTCGCTCCCCAGAATGTGCTCTTCCCATGCACAACCCTCCTCCAGCAGGGTCCTCACTCCTCTCTTACCCGTTCCTCTCTGTGCTGTAATTAGTGTTGAACTCGTATTACTGCACAACTGCTTCTTCCTATAGCGTCTAAAGTCCTTTTCGTCCCTCATATCCTGCAGGATCATCTTTCCTCATTTTGTGATCGAAGCCACATTGGTCTTTCAGTTTTTGCAATGCTCTGTGCTCTCTCCTGCCACAAGGATTCTTCTAAGCTGCTGCTTCTGCCTGGGACACTGTCTCCACTTACTCTTCCTTCGGACAACCTCAGATATTAGCCCAAACACTACTTTCCAAGAAAACCCTCTTTGATCCCCCTTCCTTGGCCTGATTACCTGTACATAATCTCATAGCAATACCTATGTACTTTTCTAACAAAAAAATTCATCATAGTTTTAAACTTCTATAACATTTGTCATCCCTATAGGACAATGCGCTCCATGGGAGCAGAAGTTGTGCCTGTCTTTCTTTACTGCTGTATTCCTAGCTACCAGCATAATGCTGCATACCCAGTACATACACAATAAATATGTGTTGAATGAATAAACAAAGAAGCCACATTAAACAGTATCTTAGCCACAGTGTCAAAACATATGTACTATATATATAAAATCTAAAATCTTATATTTATTATATTTCTACCATTCATTTTTAAGATATTAAATTATAGATGATAGACAGACAGTAAGCAAGCAAGGGTTTCTCTGAAACACAGCAAGGAGGCAGAACAGTTCTGATCCTTACCTTCGGTGCTCATATCTGGTGTTGGCATCCAGATGTAGGCCAAGCCTTCTTCCCTATATAGTTTAATCATAGTGTCTGGAGTCATGGGCTCTGGGTAGCGGTTACAGCCTGAGGAATTCTGTACAATATCCCATTCAGTCTGGAAATTCATTACAGCTGTAATCCCCAATTCATGCTTCAGTTTGATGGTTACATGTTCCACTTGACGAGGGCAGCTACCCAGCCAGATATTTGGTAGAATTCTAATGAGAACATACGGAGTCAACTATTACTAGTATTGTTCTGATTTGACGTTTAAGGAGCTGCATAAAAATATGTAGTATTAAAATATAACTAACCTTTAAGTCTGGCATAGGAAAAGCTAGATATTTTAGAATATAAGCACCAATGTTATTATTGAAAGAAAAAGTACTGGTGATGTTGCTTTGGGGAAAGCAAGTAATCCAATTAACTAGAACACCAGGAAATGGACATCTGCAAACCAAATCAAGCAATATATTAAAATAAGTCTACCAAGATGTACTTATTCCATGAATGCATATATGGCTCCACATGATAAAAATCCATCAACAGACTTCAAATACTAACAAATTAAAGGTGAAAATTCCTGTAATTATATAAATAAATTCTGAAAAACAAATTTCAGCAGGCATTCTGGTTTAAAAGTCTACATAAAAATTTCAAACAGTATGAGACTTTCAAAATACGCTACAGAGCAGAAGCTAACAAACAACAGATTTCTTTTAAATAAAATGAGAATCAACATTCATTCCATTAGTACCTAGCATTGTTCTATAGGTTTCATCTAATGCTACAAGGTAAGAAAGAGAAATAGCAACATAATTTCCTTTTGGAAATTCTCATTGAGGTTTATTATAGAAAAAAAAATAATGAAATGAAAACGTTAAAAACTCAGAAAAATTTTAATAACCCTTTAGACAAGAACTCAAGGAGAAAAAAATAAAATAAAATATGTTTATCCAGCCAGATGCAGTGGCTCACGCCTGTAATCCCAGCACTTTGGGAGGCCAAGGCAGGCAGATCACCTGAGGTTAGGAGTTTGAGACCAGCCTGGCCGATTCAACTAAAAATACAAAAATTAGCTGGGCGTGGTGGTGGGCACCTGTAATCCCAGCTACTCGGGAGGCTGAGGCAGGAGAATAGCTTGAACCCAGAAGGTGGAGGTTGCAGTGAGCCGAGATCACACCACTGCACTCCAGCCTGGGTGACAAAGCAAGGTTGTCTCAAATTAAATAAATAAATAAATAAAAATAAAAATAAAAGATTTTGTTAACATATTTAGTAATAATTGTCTGATGTTCGGCCAAGTTATTTATCAGCTCTAACCTGTTGGTGTGCTCATCTTTAGAATGGGTCTAAAAATAACAAATAAAAATCTTGTAAGGAATAAATACAATTAAATAATACATCTGAATTGGACTGAAACCAGTGGATGCACAGTAAATGCAAGTGGATTTTATGTCTAGCTACAGTGATTTACTTATTTTTGTAATTTACTTTGCATTGCATTGTAAAGATTATTCAGTTAATTTTTCATTGTTTCCTATATTCATTTGAATGCTGCAAAATAGAAAATACCCTATTTTTTTTTTTTTGTATGAAAGCTAGTTTTTTTTTGTTTTGTTTTTTGCTTTTTTCCTTTTGGTGGTTGCTGTCATTGCTGATGTTAACAGGAGAAGCCAATTACTAATCTTCTAATGTGGTCATGACCCATAATCAATGACAATTATTTCAGAAGATCTGGCACTATCTGTCTAAAGCCTGAGCCCTGCTTCCCCTACAGAAGAGGATAAACTGTTTTTTTCCTGCTTGTGTTCTTGTCTAAAGGGTTATTAGGAATTTCCTTGTGGAAATCCTTACTGAGGATTATTATGGGAAAAAATGATAAAAGAAAAGTTAGAAATTGCAAAAGACCTAATGGTGATGGAAAGACGGACATGAAATCCAAGGCCTTCATCTTATCCCTGGCCCCAGATAATTCTTAGATACTCCACTGGAACCAGTGGACTGACAGAAAGACCTTGAGCAAGGATATTCACAGGGTGCCCAAGAGCCGTGCTTCACCAGGACGTGGAGAGCTGAGTATTCAGGGGGAAACTTCACACCCACTTGGTGATTTCCCCTTCTCTCTGGCTGCTGAGTGAGACCTGCCTCTATCTAGATGTCCCATCCCTCCTTCCAGATCTTTTAAAGATCCCTTACCCAGCGACCTGCTGGATGCCTAGCGAGATGATAGTGCTGGGCTCCCATATGTATACCTTGGGGTTGAACTGACCACACTAAAGCTCCTAAGCTGGAAAAGAGGGAAGTGGACACTTCCATTATATAACCAAGATATAGGAATTATTATAAGATAGTAATGAATATTTTTTTTACTGGCAAAATTTTAAAGAGGACTGGTAAAATATTAAAGAGAATATTCTTGACAAGCAAGCTAAAATCCAAATAGCACTCAGCATTTTCTGGAATATTGCACTCTTTGAGTGGGCACTAGTTAGAATTTAGCTAGTCAGTAAATGCCACAACAAAATGGCGGACTGATTTTTCACACAAGGTTACATAAAGGCTCCAGAATAGTTCATAGAGATACACAAAGGGTAAATTAGGACATTTGAGCCTGCAATATAAGAAATCAGAGTCAGCATATCCCAAACCAGTCAGTCTATAAAGTCACATGGTGTTGCTAAAAGAGGTGTTATTCTAACATCTCCTTCAGCCCTGGCCTTCAAATGTTTTTAAGGTGATAGGGAAACTCAGAACAAGTCAAAGATACACAGGCCCAAAGCTGGTAGCTTAACACATATATTTCACACATAACATTTCTGATGTAAATAAGTCCTTAAAATATACATCCAGATATGGTGGAAGTCAGAGTCCATATTTAAGAAATGAGTATGAAATAATTTCTGATATTTTAAAACAGGATGTTCTAAACCTAAGAGACAGATAACGAAAGATAAACTCTGAAAACAAACACTATATTGAAAGATAGAAAAGTAAAGTTATAAAGTGATTTGTACAGAATCTTATATGGGATGCATAGACAGAGACTGGGCCTGTTGGAAACAAACACATCAATGGCTTCTGCTTAATCAGACAGCTAAAGTGCCCTTCATGTGCATCCTACTTCAGTTTGTTTTCCAAAAGTAGGAGATATATTTCTAGTTACAGGATTCACTGGGGGTAACAAGATGCATGATATGCTTTCTAAAAAGTAACTAAACTTTTACTTATTCATTCAAAAGAGGATAATTTGATACCATTTAAAATTCATTTTTAATCATCTCATCTCAGTTTTAGTCTTCTCTTGGTATCAATGTTATTTTAAGCAATTTTTAAAATCAGGATTTTTAGGGTGAAAAGAAGCCTGTTGAAATATGAGATTAGAGAATAAAAATTCTCTATAAGGGTAGTTTTAATGCAAGACATATCAAAATTCAAAGATATAATGGAACAAAAGTTATAGCTTACAATTATATCATAAAACTTCCAGAGACTTGTTTCATAAGTAATCCACGATCAATCATGAATTCAGAGATTTCTGGCAACTCCACTATAGACTATTTGGAAAGATAAAGAGATGCTAACTGAACCAAAAGGGTATTGACACTCAGTCAGCTCAGGACAGAAGTTCCCAAACCTGACTATTCATTCAAGACACATGAGGTACTTTTATAAAAACATCTATTACCAGAATCCATCTCAGAGATACTTATAGAGAGGCTTGGGAGTTAGGCCTATAATTCTGTAGATTATTTGATTTTTGGTCTGTTTAGAAATTAACCAGATTACACATGCAGAAGATTCTAGAACAACCAACCTTGGACCACCAGTCCAAGGTCTCCATATGCAAGTAAGGGAAGCTTAACATATATAGAGCCCAATACCTTTTTTTTTAATATCAGTAAAAAATATGGAGATGAGAAAAAATGGGCTTCCTCAGTCTGACATATCTACAAATTAAGGTAAGTTCTTATCTTTATCCAAAAAATAGTGTCAAGACTACAAGTAATTACTAGATAGTGAGGAGTGAGAAATTATTTGTTATTACAGACAATGTATATCCATGTGTTTAATGTACAGTACCTTCTAACTGGTCAAAACTAAATCTACTTCTGAGTCATGACAAATATTTAATATACTCCTATGCATAAGAATGTACTTTTGTAGAAAAAAATTATTAACTAGGGTTTTGACTATTTCTACTGTGCTCTAATCAGATTATACATAAATAAAATCTACCCAAGTAATATTATAACTTATGTAAAGACCAGAGGAAAGAGTAGATGGCTGAAATTCTGGAACCTTATTTTCTTGGACTGCAAATCAAAATCAATCTAATTCATTTGAGTGAATCTGGATTTGTGGTTCCAGGTAATCATATCATAATACTACAATATTTGTTTCACCCATCAGTCTTGGGCCTGTGGTCCAACAGCTACTGAAGCGTATGCATCAGAGGCTCAGCTGTCAGTGAAAGGAAGCCTCACTGGCAATAATGAATACATCAGTCAGAATGAGCATCCAAGCACTTTGTAAAAATCACCACAGGGTATCGACAGGAGAAGTGGGTGTCTAAAAGACAAAAGGTATTGGGAGACAAGTCCATTCTACATACTTCACATTAGAGCTTCCATCACTAATGGCCATGAGAAATGGCAGAATAACCTTTTCCTAAAGGTGAAAATTAGCATTATTTTGTATCCATAGAAAGAAAAAAAGATGAAGAAAACCACAGGAATAATAGAATCAGCTTTTGTTTATTTATCACATCTAAAGACCCCAACTGTTGAATTGCAGTGCCCTCTTCCTAGCCATACGAACGAGCACAATTTCAAAAAATAGAGAAAATTGATTTTGCTGAAGCTCTTAACAAAACCCAACTAAGAATTTAAAAGGAAAGAAAAAAAAAAGCACATTTCCTAAGTTGGATAATTGTGCTGCATTTATCTTATTTAATATTTTATGGGCAATTCAATGAGAAATTAAAATGTGATCTGGCTTTTAAACATCAGTCCTATAATTTAGATCTCATTAGTGGGAAAGCAAGAGAAACATTAAAATCAACTTCTGGTAAGCTCCAGGCTCAGTAGCACATACAGCTCCTTCTGCTGAAAATCTGTCCTCTAGCATCCAGTGTTAAGTTATTAATGCCAAACCTCTACCCGAAAAGGGTACTTATAACAGGCTCCAGTTAAGGCTGAATAACTGCTTAAAGACAAATTCCATTTAAGAAAGTGATACTAATTAGCTTCTTTATTAAAACACAGTTTTATTACAGTTTTCTTATGAGTCATAGACTCATATAGAGTACAAGTTAATTCTGTAAGTCCAGTTCATTTCTTACATTTTGGGGATATACTATGTAGTTTACAGCCATATGAAAGCAAATAATTTTTGACACAATGCTCTTTTATTTTGCATATTATAAAATGCCATATCATTAAATTAATTATAAAGGCCTATTACAGATTGACTTGTGTCCCCATCCCCAAACTCCTATGTTAAAGTCCTAACCCTTAGGAACTGAGAATGTGACTATATTTGGAGACAGGGTCTCTACAGAGGTGATAAAGTAAAACTGAGGTAATTAGAGTAAGCACTGACTTGAATGACTAGTGTCCTTATAAGAGGCCGGTTTGAACACAGACACAGAGGGAAGACAATGTGAAGATACAGGGAGAAGATGGCTTCAAACAGATGCTGCCACTCAGCCCTTAGAAGGAGTCAACCCTGTGGACACCTTGCTCTCAGACTTTCAGCCTCCAGAACTGTGAAATAATAAGCTTCTATTGTTTAAGCCACACTGTCTGTGGCACTTTGTTAAAGCAGACTTAGCAACCCAATAAAGTCTAAACATCTTAAAATAGATTCATTCAATCATCCAGACTCTTTTCAAATATCCATACACCAGACGTCCTTAAAGCATAGAATAGATCTTTTCCCCCATTCATCCTGATGTTTGGAATTCTTGCAAATACAATTAGCATTTGATGGTAGTTCCCAAATGCTCTCTTTACACAATACTATCTGTCTTCCTTCCTTCACTGATGTCCTGAGCACCTCCCACATGGGGGAAAAGATCACTAGACCCTGACTAAAATGACTGAAATATGTGGGCCCCTTCTTGATGTAATGATTTGGTACTGGAGTTCTGGGGTATCTAGTTTTAAGAAACGTGGTATAGTCCTGAGTCCTCTTACATGACTCTCAGAGAATGAACCTTAATGGAGAATCACTTAATGTAAGAGCAGTTTCTCAAACTCACAACTTCATAAGACTGAGTCCAAGAGAGTTTGGCCTTCTTGTTTTTGAGCATATATAGCCCTGAAACTTGATTTAGATGTCATATCAACAGATTATAATTGCAAATAAGGCAAGTAGCACCCTTTGTTTCCTTAAAGTCAATTATGAGGCAGCACAAAGATTGAGGCAAATAATCAGGCTACGACTTGGTTACCTTGATAACGATTTAAACAAAATGTGCCTTGAAAATAGACTATTGGTTTGTTAATGTTGTTTCCAATGCTGAGCATTCCTTGAAATGTTAAAATGCCATATTTAATTTTTTTCTACTTAGTGAATTTGAAAGGACTTGTTTAAAATCAATCCCTTGTATATTGAATTAGGAAGCACAAAAGACCAAGGAAAGGAAGAGCTCCAGTCTCCAGCTCCCAGTGCGAGTGACACAGAAGACAGGTGATTTCTGCATTTTCAACTGAGGTACTGGCTTCATCTCACTAGGGAGTGCCGGACAATTGGTGCTGGTCAGCTGCTGCAGCCCGACCAGTGAGAGCTGAAGCAGGCGGAGGCATCGCCTCACCTGGGAAGCACAAGGGGGAAGGGAATCCCTTTTCCTAGCCAGGGGAACTGAGACACACAACACCTGGAAAATCAGGTAACTCCCACCCCAATACTGCGCTCTACCAAGGGTCTTAGCAAACGGGCACACCAGGAGATTATATCCCACCCCTGGCCGGGAGGGTCCCATGCCCTCCCACAGAGCCTCCCACAGAGCCTCCCTCATTGATAGCACAGCAGTCTGTGATCTAACTGCAAAGCACCAGTGAGGCTGGGGGATGGGCACCCGCCATTGCTGAGGATTAAGTAGGTAAACAAAGCCGCTGGGAAGCTCCAACTGGGTGGAGCTCACAGCAGCTCAAGGAGCCCTCCCTGTCTCTGTAGACTCCACCTCTGGGGACAGGGCACAGCTAATCAACAACAACAACAACAACAAAGCAGCAGAAACCTCTGCAGAGGCAAACGACTCTGACAGCTTTGAAAAGAGCAGTGGATCTCCCAACATGGAGGTTGAGATCTGAGACTGACTGCTGAAGTGGGTCCCTGACCCCTGAGTAGTCTAACTGGGAGACATCCCCCACTAGGAGCAGGCCGACACCACACACCTCACACGGTGGAGTACACCCCTGAGAGGAAGCTTCCAAAGCAAGAATCAGACAGGTACATTCGCTGTTCAGCAATATTCTATCTTCTGCAGCATCTGCTGCTGATACCCAGGCAAACAGGGTCTGGAGTGGACCTCAAGCAATCTCCAACAGACCTACAGCTGAGGGTCCTGACTGTTAGAAGGAAAACTATCAAACAGGAAAGACACCCACACCAAAACCCCATCAGTACATCACCATCATCAAAGATCAGAGGCAGATAAAACCACAAAGATGGGGAAAAAGCGGGCAGAAAAGCTGGAAATTGAAAAAATAAGAGCACATATCCCCCTGCAAAGGAACGCAGCTCATCGCCAGCAACAGATAAAAGCTGGATGGAGAATGACTTTGACGAGATGAGAGAAGAAGGCTTCAGTCCATCAAACTTCTCGGAGCTAAAGGAGGAATTACGTACCCAGCGCAAAGAAACTAAAAATCTTGAAAAAAGAGTGGAAGAATTGATAAATAGAATAATTAATGCAGAGAAGGCCATAAATGAACTGACAGAGATGAAAACCATGACAGAAGAAATATGTGACAAATGCACAAGCTTCAGTAACCGACTCGATCAACTGGAAGAAAGAGTATCAGCGATGGAGGATCAAATGAATGAAATGAAGTGAGAAGAGAAATCTAAAGAAAAAAGAAGAAAAAGAAATGAACAAAGCCTGCAAGAGGTAAGGGATTATGTAAAAAGACCAAATCTACGTCTGATTGGGTGCCTGAAAGTGAGGGGGAAAATGGAACCAAGTTGGAAAACACACTTCAGGATATCATCCAGGAGAACTTCTCCAACCTAGTAGGGCAGGCCAACATTCAAATTCAGGAAATACAGAGAACACCACAAAGATACTCCTAGAGAAGAGCAACTCCAAGACACATAATTGCCAGACTAACCAAAGTTGGAAAGAAGGAAAGATTCTGAAGGGCAGCCAGAGAGAAAGGTCGAGTTACTCACAAAGGGAAGCCCATCAGACTAACAGCAGATATCTCGGCAGAAACTCTACAAGCCAGAAGAGAGTAGGGGCCAATATTCAACATTCTTAAAGAAAAGAATTTTAAACCCAAAATTTCATATCCAGCCAAACTAAGTTTCATCAGTGAAGGAGAAATAAAATCCTTTAGAGATAAGCAAATGCTTAGAGATTTTGTCACCACCAGGCCTGCCTTACAAGAGACCCTGAAGGAAGCCCTAAACATGGAAAGGAGCAACCGGTACCAGCCATTGCAAAAACATGCCAAAATGTAAAGACCATCGAGGCTAGGAAGAAACTGCATCAACTAACGAGCAAAATAACCAGTTAATATCATAATGGCAGGATCAAGTCCACACATAACAATATTAACCTTAAATATAAATGGACTAAATGGTCCAATTAAAAGACACAGACTGGCAAACTGGATAAAGAATCGAGACACATCAGTCTGCTGTATTCAAGAGACCCATCTCACATGCAGAGACATACATAGGCTCAAAATAAAGGGATGGAGGAAGATCTACCAAGCAAATGGAGAAGAAAAAAAGCAAGGGTTGCAATCCTAGTCTCTGATAAAACAGACTTTAAACCATCAAAGATCAAAAGAGACAAAGAAGGCCATTACATAATGGTAAAGGGATCAATACAACAGGAAGAGCGAACTATCCTAAATATATATGCACCCAAAACAGGAGCACCCAGATTCATAAAGCAAGTCTTTAGAGACTTACAAAGAGACTTAGACTCCCATACAATAATAATGGGAGACTTCAACACTCCACTGTCAACATTAGACAGATCAACGAGACAGAAAGTTAACAAGGATATCCAGGAATTGAACTCCTCTCTGCAGCAAGCAGACCTAATAGACATCTACAGAACTCTCCACCCAAAATCAACAGAATATACATTCTTCTCAGGACCACATTACACTTATTCCAAAATTGACCACATAATTGGAAATAAAGCACTCCTCAGCAAATGTACAAGAACAGAAATTATAACAAACTGTCTCTCAGACCACAGTGCAATCAAACTACAACTCAGGACTAAGAAACTCAATAAACACCGCTCAACGACATGGAAACTGAATAACCTGCTCCTGAATGACTACTGGGTACATAACGAAATGAAGGCAGAAATAAAGAAGTTCTTTGAAACCAATGAGAAAAAAGATACAACATATCAGAATCTTTGGGACACATTTAAAGCACTGTTTAGAGGGAAATTTATAGCACTAAATGCCCACAAAAGAAAGCTGGAAAGATATAAAATGGACACTCTAACATCACAATTAAAAGAACTAGAGAAGCAAGAGCAAATACATTTAAAAGCTAGCAGAAGGCAAGAAATAACTAAGATCAGAGCAGAACTGAAGGAGATAGAGACAAAAAAAAACCCTCCAAAAAATCAATGAATCCAGGAGTTGGTTTTTTGAAAAGATCAACAAAATTGATAGACCTCTAGCAAGACTAATAAAGAAGAAAAGAGAGAAGAATCAAATACATGCAATAAAAAATGATAAAGGAGATATCACCACCGACGCCACAGAAATACAAACTACCATCAGAGAATACTATAAACATCTCTACACAAATCAATTAGAAAATCTAGAAGAAATAGATAATTTCCTGGACAATTACACTCTCCCAAGAATAAACCAGGAAGAAGCTAAATCCCTGAATAGACCAATAGCAGGCTCTGAAATTGAGGCAATAATTAATAGCCTACCAATCAAAAAAAGTCCAGGACCAAATGGATTCACAGCTGAATTCTACCAGAGGTACAAGGAGGAGCTGGTACCATTCTTTCTGAAATTATTCCAATCAATAGAAAAAGAGGGAATCTTCCCTGACTCATTTTATGAGGCCAGCATCATCTTGATACCAAAGCCTGGCAGAGACACAGCAAAAAAAAAGAGAATTTTAGACAACTACCCCTGAAGAACATCGATGCAAAAATCCTCAATAAAATACTGGCAGACCGGATCCAGCAGCACATCAAAAAGCTTATCCACCATGATCAAGTGGGCTTCATCCCTGGGATACAAGGCTGGTTCAACATACGCAAATCAATAAATGTTATCCAGCATATAAACATAACCAAAGACAAGAACCACATGATTATCTCAATAGATGCAGAAAAGACCTTTGACAAAATTCAACAGCCCTTCATGCTAAAAACGCTCAATAAATTCGGTATTGATGGAATATATATCAAAATAATAAGAGCTATTTATGACAAACCCACAGCCAATATCATA
>NC_045438.1:45980838-46027109 GCF_002776525.5 Piliocolobus tephrosceles
AGGGAGGGAGGGAGGGAGGGAGGGAGGAAGGAAGGACTTTACTAACTCAAGGTATTCTAGAAGGGTCATTCAGCTATCACCAATTGAAAAGCACTTCTTTGACTTTCACAAAACTGTGTTGAACACATTTGCAACTGTTTTATCCCAAGGACGTATGTGTTAAATTATTTGTTGAATTTAGCTCAAAATAACAATTTTCTCTGGAGATAAATGTGAAAACTTTTTTTAGCCAGAATACAAAACTGTGTAACTCAACATGTTTCCTTTCTTGCTTTAACTGCCAGAAAAAAGACAAATTTAGTGTTCAATAGTAGTAATTAGACCACCTCAAATCCCTGGTAATTTCTATTCTGTTTGTTCTCATAGATGGTCTATTTCTATGCTAAATTCTTTTACTACACATTACTTCTTTTTTAAAGTCTTTTGTTCAAAATGATTATATACTTGTAAATAGGTGGCAGATGGTGGCAAAACCTAATTCTCCAAAACACTTATTTCTTCAACCTTAAGTCTCTTGCATTATGACAGCCACATAAAAGGTAGAGATCAGCCTCTATCTAAACCAGAGAGATTCGTAGCAACCTAACAGAATCCTGAGTCCTTGGTCACTCTAGCTTTGCAGTTATGCTTGTCAATCCAAAGGTCTCATTCACTTAAAGTGTATTGAATACTACAGCCACCAGTAAAATTCATCTGCAATAAGGTTTCATTCACGCTTGGAGTGTACTCACATTTTTATTAATTATAACTCATGGACCATAACCATGAGTTCCACTTCATGCCATGTAGTATTTTTTAATGTTAGCTGTTAACACAGGTGGATAAGTTGAGCAGTAATGACAAATGTGATTCTAGAGCAGTGGTTCACAGCCCTGGCTACATGCTAGAACCTCTTGGAGGTCTCCTTCAAAATATCTCTGCTGAATCCTCAATTAAGTCAGAATATCTGAGGCAGTGGGGTGGCACCCAGAATCATTTTGTCTAGGCAGTCCCAAATGATTCTAATGTACATTAAGATTCAGAAATCATTGATTCAGAGCCTGGGAGAGAGATCAGAGTTGCAGATAGAGTTGTGTCATCTTCCCCTTGTTGGAGATTGCCTATCAGAATTTTAAAAGTGAAAAAAATTCTACCTTTAAAAAACAAACTTTGTATATATCTCATTGAAATGAAACTGGTTAAAAAATCTGAATTAAAACGGGAAGTTAGAGGTGATTATTCATTTTCAGAGGATTTTCTTTCTTGATAAAGGATTCACTTAAGCATTTCTTCAAATACAAGGTAGTGATTTAATTGATTTGTAGACTTATCTAAGTTATTAATTATGCTTATGACCTTTGCAAAGTCACTTGAATCTCTCGAGGCCTCTCTTTTCTAATGTGTACACTGAGAAAACTTGATTCAATAAGCAGTTTCCTAGCTTTCACAGTAATTCTCATAGATTTAGAGATGTGACATGGAGGTGGAAAGGTGGCTCAGAGCTCGGGCCCTGGAGCCAGGCTGCCTACATTTGAATCCTGGCTCCACTAAATATGTCACCTTGGGCAGGTACTTTACCTCTCAGTGCTTCAGCTTCATCATCTATAAAATGGGATTAATGCATATCTCACAGCATTGTGAGAATAAATGAAATCATATAGGTAAAAACATTTAGAATGGTTCTGAGCACTTAGCAAGCAGTACATTAAGGCATTAGCTACTATCCTATTATGAATATTACACCCTAAAAACATCAGGGACTTTAGAATAATAATGTGTTGGTAAGCCTATATGATAGAGGCAAATAATGTAACATTTCAAAAATATGTTTGACCAGTTAGCTTTTGGTTGTGTGAAGACAGCTCTCTATGGGAACATTCTTTGGAGAAACCTGGACCACATGACTAGTATGCCCCTTTAAACTCTAGCATCATTTGATTCATTTCTGTGTCTTAGAGAGACCAGAAAACTATAGCTCATGGGCCAAATTCAGTCTTCCGCCTATTTTTGTAAATAAGGTTTTATTAGCACAGAGCCACATTCACTTGTTTACATATTGTCACAGCTACTTTCCCACTGCAAAGAGTTGAGTAGTTGAGACAGAAATCATTTAGCCCAGAAAGCCTAAAATATATACCGCCCAACTCTTTACAGAAAAAGTTTGCTGATCCCTGCCTTATATGTATAATGTGTCAGGAAACCTATAGCTCTACCCCATAGTAAGTTAATCATCATGGCAAATTTTAAGTTATGAATGGGCATTTCTATTCCATCTACCCAGTTGCTTGTAGGGAGAAAAGAAACATTCATCAAATACAGGGTACAAAAAGCTAGTATCTATGGGGGTGGAGGCTCTCAATGATAAGGATAAATATCTACTGGAAAGGATAAAAGATGAAGATCACAGATAGAAGAGCTGCTGATGGGAAGGAGTAGAAAGCAATTAGGAAAACAGAAGGCAACTTGAAGGCTTTGGTCCTGGTTAAAGATGCTTTTGTATCATGAGCATTTTCTCCTCTCATTTCCCCAATAGTCTATACACCCTCTCAAAAATATTGATGTCCTTGGCCAGGTGTGGTGGCTCACGCCTGTAATCCCAGCACTTTGGGAGGCAGAGGTATGCAGATCACCTGAGATCAGGAGTTCAAGACTAGCGTGGCCAACATGGTGAAAGCCCTGGCTGTACTAAAAATACAAAAATTAGCTGGGTGTGGTGGTACATGCCTGTAATCCCAGCTACTCAAGAGGCCGAGGCATGAGAATCACTTGAACCCAGGAGGTGGAGGTTGCCGTGAGCAGAGATCATGCCACACTGCACTCCAGCCTGGGCGACAGAGTGAGACTGTCTCAAAAAAAAAAAAAAAAAAAAAAAAAAAAAAAATTAGATGTCCTTCATAATTACTACTATTAATCAAGTACAATCATAGGAAAATGTTTTTGTTATGCTATTTGATTCTTAAAGGATAGGTATTATTATCCTAATTTTATAAATAAACCAAATTTTGTATAGCTTAAGCAATTTCTCCATATCTAATCAGTGGTTGATCTTGTAGTCAAACCTACTTTTATCAGTCTCAGATTTTCCACTGTGCCTCAACTAAAATTATTCAGTTCTAAAACTTCACTTAAAAGCAGATAAATGTTACCTAAAATTCTGAAAACCAGCATTTATTAGGTACTGTGCTAGACAATTGTTTATCATTGAGCAAAGCTTTACAATTTCTACTCATGCTAATTATCTCTTGCCCTCCACAAATTTAGCTCTTGGGTAGGAGTGGGGGAAATGGGAAATGGAAAGACAAGGTGAAGTAAGGAATCTACCGCATCCTGCATGGATAGTAACCCTGATGAAATTTATGTTAACATGAAAGAAAGGGATTTTATTCAATATGAATAGAAACACAGGAAGCAATTGAAGAATAGACAAAAATGCACTGTTTGAAAATGGCAGCTGCAAACCTTATCTCTTATATTCCATTGCTACAAAGACCAATCAGCTTTTCTTAGCCAAATGTGAATTAGAGGAAATGTAATTTAGTGTTTAGAAAATATGCCTAATTTACCATCAAAGTCATACAATTTGTCTTGAAGTAAGGAATTCTACATCAGCTTTTTAAAATGATGGTGATTAAGCAGACTACAATATACTTCAAGTGTTCTTTTCCTTTCATTATTTGTGGCACCCTGATGAAAAGTAATTACGCTTTGGTGAATTTTTCTCTTAGACATAATTTGGACCACTTATCTGAGATTCTCAGAAGGGAGCTGACTTGACAACTAAAAGAGAACACCTGTTTCTATCAATGTACAGGAAGCTGGTCCTGAGTCTTTTTCCTCTACTTAGAAATGCATAGCATTTCTGCAACCAGAATTATTGAGTGAGGTACTAATGAAATGCCTTCTGTATCCAGCATTTTCAATCAAAGAAATGAGGAATTAAATGGTGTACTTTTTAGATTTACATGAGGAAAGAAAGAAGAGTGCTCATGAATATAAAATAACTGAAAGAGAAGGAGTGGGAAGTGTAGCAGTGATTAACAGTGCTAAGATATACAGATATCCAGCCCTAGAGACCAGCACACCTTCAGTAAGGATGCCCCTCAGCTACTGAGGTGGTAAAGAAAAACATTTCATAATTTGAGATTCTGTTATTTTATTAAATAGGTCAAGGGGGGTCTGCAGAAAATGTATATTTTATTTCCAAGAACGGCTGTGTGTGAAAATTCTATCCACCCTCTTCTCATTGGTATTTAAAGTAGGCAACTGGGATGATGCTTGTTGTTCATAAATGGATGGCCCCACCATGTTACTGAAACATTAAATAATTCAATTTTCTGACTAGGAGCTGTGGAGCTTCAAACCTACTTATAAGGTATTTTATTTATTCCTTTTATGACCTATAAAAAAGCCTGTACAGCTATTATTACCTAGTTTTTCCATCATGTTTTAACAAATATTGAAAAGTACTTTCACAAATACAAGCATTTGGTTTCACTGCATTCTTGAGATAAACAACAACAAGTAAAATAAAGATAGTGCCAAAGACCTAACACATAAACTTAGGTGGATCTACTGAAAATCAATTAATGGACTTCAAAAAAATTGCTTTTCTTTGCCTCTGTTTTGCCACCTCTTTCTGTCTGTTGTTAATGGGATTCTAATTTTCTGATGGAAACTGTTGAAGGCAAATGCTGCAACAAGTAATTTGGGTTATCCTTGTGACATATGAGAATTTTTGTATCCTGTCAATTTTCTGAAGGTGTTTACAAGACAGAACATATGAACTTTTAAAGACTTTGTACTGAAATGTAACACACATTAAAAATACACAAGTACCACTTAATTATTTTACAAACTAATGTATCCACATAGCCAGCACCTAGATCCAGAAGCAGAACTTTCACCAGCCATTAGAACACTCCCCTCATATTCTTTTAATTATCACAAGGATAACCACTACTCTGATTTAAAATAGCACAATTAGTTTGGCCTATTTTCATGGGTACATGAACTTCTATTATCTTACTTAATCTACAAGCAGAAACACAGGCGTGGAGACATGAAGCAATTTCTACAATGTCTTGCAACTCTTGAAGAGTGAAATCTAGGCTTTCCATGTACTGTGCTTCTACAGAACTGCCTGTGGCCTCTAAAAGTCCTCCTAATAACCAATGAAGGGAGGAATCTATATGTCCAGCTTACCTTTTTGCATATTAATTTCTGACTGCTTTAAAAGTAAGAATTAAAATATATTGCCTTTGCAAGTCTTTATATCAGAACTTGATACAGTGCCCACTGAACTCTAGGAGCTTACCATCCAGGAAAGAAGATTAAACATGAGAAGAGAAAGTAAGATAACAGATGTACAATAATCATCAAGCCTTTGGCTGATTTTTTTTCTGCTCAAGCCACATCACTTGATATAGTTAGGCTTTGTGTCCCCACCCAAATCTCACCTTGAATTGTAATCCCCACCTGTTGAAGGAGGGACCTGTAATCCCCACGTGTTGATGAAAGGAGGTGATTGGATACTGGGGGCAGGTTTTCCCCATGCTGCTCTTGTGATAGGGGGTAATTTCTCATAATAGCTGATGGTTTTATAATGCAGTTTTCCCTGCTCTTCTCACTCTCTCTCACCTGCTGCCACGTAAGATGTGCCTGCTTTGCCTTCCACCATGATTGTAAGTTTCCTGAGGCCTCCTCAGCCATCTGGAACTGTGAGTCAAAAATTAAATCTTTTTGCTTTATAAATTAGCCAGTCTCAGGGAAGTTCTTCACAGCAGTGTGAGAACGGACTAATACAGCACTCAACTGTTGTTATTTTTGTGTCAATTGGTGTTCTCCAGAGAAAGAAAACAAATAGGACATGTGTCTGTGTATATTAGGAAAATAAATCTATTTTCAGGAATTGACTCCCATGATTACAGAGTCTGGCAAGTCCAAAACCTGCAGGGTAGGCTGGCAACTGGAGATGCAGGGGAGAGCTGCAGTTCAAGTCCAAAGGCAGTCCACAGGCAGAATTCCCTCTTCTAGGGAAGTCAGGCTTTTCTTAAGGCCTTCAACTGATTGAATGAGGCTCACTCACATTATGGAGTGTACTCTGATTTAATCGAAGTCTACTTATTTATATATTATTCTCATCTAAAAAACACCTTCACAAGAATAATGTTTGACTGGCTCTCTGGGTATCATGGCTTAGCCAAGTTGACACATAAAATTAAACCTCACAGGTGTGTATCACATGTGGCCTCCTAGGTGCTCTTCTGATCTTGTCTAGATTTATTTAATTTATACATTCCTGCTGAAATAGCCAGGCCTTAATGCCTGAGTAAATAGTAAGCTCTAGTAGGGCAGGGAGCTTTTCTTGAACTTCTTTTATCTTCCACTGTCCTGATTGCAGAACTTTTGTATATCTGTTGATCAAGTGATATATATTTTTAAGTGTAAATTTTAACATTTTTTACACAGACTATGTAATCTTTTTTTTTTTTTTTTTCTGAGATGGAGTTTCACTCATGTTGCCCAGACTAGAGTACAGTTTTGGCTCACCACAACCTCTGCCTTCCGGGTTCAAGTGATTCTCCTGACTCAGCCTCCCACGTAGCTGGGATTACAGGCATGCACCACCATGCCCGGCTAATTTTGTGTTTTTAGTAGAGACAGGGTTTCTCCATGTTGGTCAGGCTGGTGTAATCATATACTGTATTAAAGCACAGATGAGCAGGAAATCATTTCAGGACTAGGCAGAAGAAATAAGAACATAATAATTTAACTTTCTGTGTTATGGAAAATTTTCTCAATTGTAGGAAATACAAAAAAAGTTTTGATCTGCCATACTCAAAGTCCAATGAAATTCCCAGTTGCCTAGAGAACCTTACAAAGTCTGTGAAGTTCATTACACCTGATCTAGATTCTAACTCCTTTATTTCCACAGAAATGATTGGTATAAGTAATCTGTTCACTGACATCACTACCTCATTATGTAAAAGTAAGTTTAAGAAGAAAATAAAATGGAGAGTTTAGCTTACACCTTGATTACTGTCTACTGAGTTGCTAATATTAACACAAAACCAATTTCTGTTTAGTTTGAGTCCTGTATTTCAATATAATTGTTTTTCAAGGCTCCTGAAGTTTCAGTTAATATTTCTGTTTCCAGATTCTCTTACCTCACTTGTATAAAGTTGAACTTGTACAAATCTGGACTTTTTCCACCAAAGATAGTATTTGTTCATAAGTCTATTTCATGCCCTAGACTGTCAGCTTCTTGAGTGTACATTATTTATGACTGTGAGTGGCTTTTTCACTTCCCAAGATTGCACGCATCGTTTTGATTTGGTTTTGTTGAATTTGTGTGCGTGACTCTGTGCAAGCACAAGCAAACATATATCACGCTTTGTTGACACTGTAGCAAATCTAGACTCTTCTAAGCTCCAGGATCCTGGTATTTCAAACAGCATGATTTTGCTGTGGGGGAAAAAAAAAAAAAAGCAGGACTGGCTTTTTCAGTGGTTTATGACCATTATATGCTATAATACCTATTTAAGTGCCCAAACGTCTACTGTGGTACATGTTGGATTCTGTCCAAAGGAGCTAGAGAAGTGCAGGGTAGCTACTAATTATGTAAAAGTTACCTGCGTGTACCTTCTGTGACCAAGAAAAAAATCAAAATAACTGTTTAGTAATTTTGAAGGATCTACTCTGTACCTAGGTACTGAAATAGATTGTAAGGATACAAAGGGAAATAAGATATGATTCTTAATGTCAAAAAGTTCACAAAAAAGTGAACTTTAAAATAATATTAAAATAATATTTGAAAGGTAGAAGTTATGTTTTTATATTTACAAAACAAAATTATTTTTAAAAATAATAATTTAATATCAAAAGGGCCAAAATTCCTGAGAAATCTGGTACCTGAAGAGGATGTTGCTTGTCAGGTTTTAGACATCCCTAAAGCTTTAAATATATATAAGAGTTTCTTCAGGGATTGCCATAGATAAAAATATTTTGTGTGATTTTTCCTACTGAAATTGTCCCAAAGAAAACAAAGGATACAATGGAAAAAACAAAAGAAAAATAAAAGAGCACTGGCATACATTACTTTGAACATTGTTTTTAAGGTAAGTTATAAATACATGAATGTGTGACCCTGGAACTAGCTATATCATAAGGCAGGAAATAAGTTTAGTTCTTAGTGTTTGGGAAGTGTTTTGAGGATGTATTACTTCTAATACTGGGTGTCTTTAGGGGTTTGATCTAAACATGCAATCCAAACATTCATCTAAGACCTATTTTTTTCTGCAAGATTTGAAATGGAAATGTTTAGAGCAAGTCAAGAAATCCACTAATTTGCAAGAGTACAGAAGCTGTATCTTTAGTTTTCAAAAATCTATAATGATGATAAAAATGAAGCCACAGGAAGAGAAGCCTCAAGGTGGCTGACTAGAGACATCCAGCACTCACTTCTTCCACAAAGAAAAACTAAACTAGCAAGTAGCTAATCACATTTTGAATAAAGCATCTAAGAGAGAATGCTCGAGTTCAACAGAGAAGTTACAGGAAACACTGGAGACATGGAAGGAGAGGATGCCAGGAGGGCAGCTCGGGCCAGATGGGAGCCCAGAGAGCCTCCACAGTGTGGAGAAAGGGTGAGAGATCTTCAACAGTCCACATTCCCACCACCAACTCCTGCAAACCTCACCACAGGAGAGCACCTAGACCCTAGTGGGCCCTGAAACTAATGTATAGTCTATGGGAAAATTAACATGCATCATTAAATAACTTTAATATTGAGTAAGCAAAGTGTGGACATTGAGATCTGGCATATAACCATAAATAAAACAAACAAGATCTCTACCCTCATTACCACGGAAGGATTCACAGAAGAGGTGGCATTAGAGAGAGGGCTTGTTCAATATCAGGATCTGGCAACATGATGACATGATGTCAACATCATAGAAAACAACTGACACGATTATAGTGCTATTGCCAAAGGAGTTGTATGAAGCTGAATGGGATCATTTTCTCACCCAGCCTATCTATTTATGTTCTTATTCTCAGGATATCAAGTACAGTACTGGAAGAGCTGGAAAAATTCTTGATCTACAAGACTTTTTAAAATTCCTTTAATGGTCTGGCAGCATGGAATTTGTTCAGTCTTCCAAATGAAAATGTACTACTAAAGATAAAATATTCTCTTGGCTTTTATGTTTATTTATTTTTAAAGAAAAGCTAGAAAATTTTTTAGTGTTCACTAACAAAATCAGGAAGAATTCGTTTTAGAGAATTTCAGTAATAGATTTAGAATCAACAATAAAATTTGAAGAGCAAGAAATTACAATAAGAAAAAAAACAAGCCCTTTTTTTTTTTTTTTTTTTTTTTTTTTTTTTTTTTTTGAGATGGAATCTCACTCTGTCTCCCAGGTTGGATTCTAGTGGCATGATCTCGGCTCACTGCAACCTCCGCCTCCTGGGATCAAGCAATTCTTCTACCTCAGCCTCCCGAGTAGCTGGGGCTACAGGTGCATGCCACCACACCCAGCTAATTTTTGTATTGTTTGTTTTTTGAGATGGAGTCTCGCTCTGTTACCCAGGCTGGAGTGTAGGGGTGTAATCTTGGCTCATGGCAACCTCCACCTTCCAGGCTGAAGCAAGTCTCCTGCCTCAGCCTCCCAAGTAGCTGGGATTACAGGTACACACCACCACACCCGGCTAATTTTTGTATTTTTAGTGGAGAGGGAGTTTCACCATATTAGCCAGGCTGGTCTCAAACTCTTGACCATGTGATCCGCCTTCCTCGGCCTCCCAAAGTGCTGGGATTATAGGCATGAGTCACCGTGTGTGGCCTTTTCTTAATTTTATTTGAAAAATTCAATCTTTCTGATTCTTTTTCCAGGTATGCATTGTAAATATTTTTTCAAAGGTTCTTCTTCCTATTTACCAACAGGATTTACCCTCACCATTAGATTCTATTCAGTTTTTCTTTCTGACCTTAGTCTTCTTTCATTTATAATCTTCTCTATTTCCTTTATTCAGTTTCCTCCTCCTTCTATGCTAGTCACTCTTAATTATTTGTTCTGTAATAATAGATGTGCCTTTCAATACAAGAGGCATTTTTCCAACAATTTCTTTGGTCAGCGGCAGTCAGAGGTTGCCACAGGGCAGATTTTTATTAGAACTTTAGGAACACAGAGCAGCCTACTCTAAGGCAGCAGTGAGGCTGGGGGAGGGGCACCCACCATTGCTGAGGCTTAAGTAGGTAAACAAAGCCCCTGGGAAGCTTGAACTGGGTGGAGCTCACAGCAGCTCAAGGAAACCTGCCTGTCTCTGTAGACTCCACCTCTGGGGACAGGGCACAGCTAAACAACAACAACAAAAAAAGCAGCAAAAACCTGTGCAGACGCAAACGACTCTGTCTGACAGCTTTGAAGAGAGCAGTGGATCTCCCCACACGGAGGTTGACATTTGAGAAGGACAGACTGCCTGATCAAGTGGGTCCCTGACCCCTGAGTAGCCTAATTGGGAGACATCCCCCACTAGGGGCAGTCTGACACTCCACACCTCACAGGATGGAGTACACCCCTGAGAGGAAGCTTCCAAAGTAAGAATCAGACAGGTACACTCGCTGTTCAGAAATATTCTATCTACTGCAACCTCTGCTGCTGATACCCAGGCAAACAGGGTCTGGAGTGGACCTCAAGCAATCTCCAACAGACCTACAGCTGAGGGTCCTGACTATTAGAAGGAAAACTATCAAACAGGAAGAACACCTATACCAAAACGCCATCAGTACGTCACCATCATGAAAGACCAGAGGCAGATAAAACCACAAAGATGGGGAAGAAGCAGGGCAGAAAAGATGGAAATTGAAAAAAATAAGAGCGCATCTCCCCCTGCAAAGGAGCGCAGCTCATCGCCAGCAACGGATCAAAGCTGGTCAGAGAATGACTTTGACGAAATGAGAGAAGAAGGCTTCAGTCCATCAAACTTCTCAGAGCTAAAGGAGGAATTACGTACCCAGCGCAAAGAAACTAAAAGTCTTGAAAAAAGAGTGGAAGAATTGATAGCTAGAATAATTAATGCAGAGAAGGTCATAAATGAAATGACAGAGATGAAAACCATGACACAAGAAATACGTGACACATCCACAAGCTTCAGTAACCGACTCGATCAACTGGAAGAAAAAGTATCAGCGATTGAGGATCAAATGAATGAAATGAAGCGAGAAGACACACCAAAAGAAAAAAGAAGAAAAAGAAATGAACAAAGCCTGCAAGAAGTATGGGATTATGTAAAAAGACCAAATCTACATCTGATTGGGGTGCCTGAAAGTGAGGGGGAAAATGGAACCAAGTTGGAAAACACTCTTCAGGATATCATTCAGGAGAACTTCCCCAACCTAGTAGGGCAGGCCAACATTCAAATTCAGGAAATACAGAGAACACCACAAAGATACTCCTCGAGAAGAGCAACTACAAGACACATAATTGCCAGATTCACCAAAGTTGAAATGAAGGAAAAAATCTTAAGGGCAGCCAGAGAGAAAGGTCGGGTTACCCACAAAGGGAAGCCATTCAGACT
The DNA here is from genome assembly GCF_002776525.5 of Piliocolobus tephrosceles. Classification (NCBI taxonomy): domain Eukaryota; kingdom Metazoa; phylum Chordata; class Mammalia; order Primates; family Cercopithecidae; genus Piliocolobus; species Piliocolobus tephrosceles. The sequence goes on from NC_045438.1 coordinate 45,992,395, forward strand.
AACAGCAGACCTCTCGGCAGAAACTCTACAAGCCAGAAGAGAGTGGGGGCCAATATTCAACATTCTCAAAGAAAAGAATTTTCAACCCAGAATTTCATATCCAGCCAAACTAAGTTTCATAAGTGAAGGAGAAATAAAATCCTTTACAGATAAGCAAATGCTTAGAGATTTTGTCACCACCAGGCCTGCCTTACAAGAGACCCTGAAGGAAGCCCTAAACATGGAAAGGAACAACCGGTACCAGCCATTGCAAAAACATGCCAAAATGTAAAGACCAACGAGTCTAGGAAGAAACTGCATTAACTAACGAGCAAAATAACCAGTTAATATCATAATGGCAGGATCAAGTTCACACATAACAATATTAACCTTAAATGTAAATGGACTAAATGGTACAATTAAAAGACACAGACTGGCAAACTGGATAAAAAGTCAAGACCCATCAGTCTGCTGTATTCAGGAGACCCATCTCACATGCAGAGACATACATAGGCTCAAAATAAAGGGATGGAGGAGGATCTACCAAGCAAATGGAGAACAAAAAAAAGCAGGGTTGCAATCCTAGCCTCTGATAAAATAGACTTTAACCATCAAAGATCAAAAGAGACAAAGAAGGCCATCACATAATGGTAAAGGCATCAATTCAACAGGAAGAGCTAACCATCCTAAACATATATGCACCCAATACAGGAGCACCAAAATTCATATAGCAAGTCCTTAGAGACTTACAAAGAGACATAGACTCCCATACAATAATATTGGGAGACTTCAACACACCACTGTCAACATTAGACAGATCAACGAGACAGAAAGTTAACAAGGATATCCAGGAATTGAACTCAACTCTGCACCAAGCGGACCTAACAGACATCTATAGAACTCTCCACCCCAAATCAACAGAATATACATTCTTCTCAGCACCACATCGCACTTATTCCAAAATTGACCACATAATTGGAAGTAAAGCACTCCTCAGCAAATGTAAAAGAACAGAAATTGTAACAAACTGTCTCTCAGACCACAGTGCAATCAAACTAGAACTCAGGACAAAGAAACTCAATCAAAACCGCTCAACTACATGGAAACTGAACAACCTGTTCCTGAATGACTACTGGGTACATAACGAAATGAAGGCAGAAATAAAGACGTTCTTTGAAACCAATGAGAACAAAGACACAACATACCAGAATCTCTGGGACACATTTAAAGCAGTGTGTAGAGGGAAATTTATAGCATTAAATGCCCACAAGAGAAAGCAGAAAAGATCTAAAACTGACACTCTAACATCACAATTAAAAGAAGTAAAGAGGCAAGAGCAAACACATTCAAAAGCTAGCAGAAGGCAAGAAATAACTAAGATCACAGCAGAACTGAAGGAGATAGAGACACAAAAAACCCTCCAAAAAATCAATGAATCCAGGAGTTGGTTTTTTGAAGAGATCAACAAAATTGACAGACCGTTAGCAAGACTAATAAAGGAGAAAAGAGAGAGGAATCAAATAGACGCAATAAGAAATGATAAAGGGGATATAACCACTGACCCCACAGAAATACAAACTACCATCAGAGAATACTATAAACACCTCTATGCAAATCAACTAGAAAATCTAGAAGAAATGGATAATTCCCTGGACACTTACACTCTTCCAAGACTAAACCAGGAAGAAGTTAAATCCCTGAAAAGACCAAAAGCAGGTTCTGAAATTGAGGCAATAATTAATAGCCTACTAACCAAAAAAAGTCCAGGACAAGATGAATTCTACCAGAGGTACAAGGAGGAGCTAGTACCATTCCTTCTGAAACTATTCCAATCAATAGAAAAAGAGGCAATCCTCCCTAACTCATTTTATGAGGCCAACATCATCCTGATACCAAAGCCTGGTAGAGACACAACAAAAAAAGAGAATTTTAGACCAATATCCCTGATGAACATCGATGCAATAGTCCTCAATAAAATACTGGCAAACCGGATTCAGCAGCACATCAAAAAGCTTATCCACCATGATCAAGTGGGCTTCATCCCTGGGATGCAAGGCTGGTTCAACATTCACAAATCAATCAACGTAATCCAGCATATCAACAGAACCAAAGACAAGAACCACATGATTATCTCAATAGATGCAGAAAAGGCTTTTGACAAAATTCAACATCCCTTCATACTAAAAACGCTCAATAAATTCGGTATTGGTGGAACGTACCTCAAAATAATAAATAATAAGAGCTATTTATGACAAACCCACAGCTAATATCATACTGAATGGGCAAAAACTGGAAAAATTCCCTTTGAAAACTGGCACAAGACAAGGATGCCCTCTATCACCACTCCTATTCAACATAGTGTTGGAAGTTCTGGCTAGGGCAATCAGGCAAGAGAAAGAAATAAAGGGTGTTCAGTTAGGAAAAGAAGAAGTCAAATTGTCCCTGTTTGCAGATGACATGATTGTATATTTAGAAAACTCCATTGTCTCAGCCCAAAATCTCCTTAAGCTGATAAGAAACTTCAGCTAAGTCTCAGGATACCAAATTAATGTGCAAAATCACAACCATTCTTATACACCAGTAACAGACAAACAGAGAGCCAAATCATGCATGAACTTCCATTCACAATTGCTTCAAAGAGAATAAAATACCTAGGAATCCAACTTACAAGGGATGTAAAGGACATCTTCAAGGAGAACTACAAACCATTGCTCAGTGAAATAAAAGAGGACACTCACAAATGGAAGAACGTATCGTGCTCATGGATAGGAAGAATCAATATCGTGAAAATGGCCATACTGCCCAAGGTTATTTATAGATTCAATGCCATCCCCATCAAGCTACCAATGAGTTTCTTCACAGAATTGGAAAAAACTGCTTTAAAGTTCATATGGAACCAAAAAAGAGCCCGCATTGCCAAGACAATCCTAAGTCAAAAGGACAACGCTGGAGGCGTCATGCTACCTGACTTCAAACTATACTACAAGGCTACAGTAACCAAAATAGCATGGTACTGGTACCAAAACAGAGATATAGACCAATGGAACAGAACAGAGTCCTCAGAAATAATACCACACATCTACAGCCATCTAATCTTTGACAAACCTCAGAGAAACAGGAAATGGGGAAAGGATTCCCTATTTAATAAATGGCGCTGGGAAAATTGGCTAGCCATAAGTAGAAAGCTGAAACTGGATCCTTTCCTTACTCCTTATACGAAAATTAATTCAAGATGGATTAGAGACTTAAATGTTAGACTTAATAGCATAAAAATCCTAGAAGAAAACCTAGGTAGTAGCATTCAGGACATAGGCATGGGCAAGGACTTCATGTCTAAAACACCAAAAGCAACGGCAGCAAAAGCAAAAAATTGACAAATGGGATCTAATTAAACTAAAGAGCTTCTGCACAGCAAAAGAAACTACCATCAGAGTGAAAAGGCAACCTACAGAATGGGAGAAAACTTTTGCAATCTACTCATCCGACAAAGGGTTAATATCCAGAATCTACAAAGAACTCAAACAAATTTACAAGAAAAAAACAAACAACCCCATCAAAAAGTGGGGAAAGGATATGAACAGACATTTCTCAAAAGAAGACATTCATACAGCCAACAGACACATGAAAAAATGCTCATCATCACTGGCCATCAGAGAAATGCAAATCAAAACCACAATGAGATACCATCTCACACCAGTTAGAATGGCAATCATTAAAAAGTCAGGAAACAACAGGTGTTGGAGAGGATGTGGAGAAATAGGAACACTTTTACACTCTTGGTGGGACTGTAAACTAGTTCAACCATTATGGAAAACAGTATGGCAATTCCTCAAGGATCTAGAACTAAATGTACCATATGACCCAACCATCCCACTACTGGGTATATACCCAAAGGATTATAAATCATGCTGCTATAAAGACACATGCACATGTATGTTTATTGCGGCACTATTCACAATAGCGAAAACTTGGAATCAACCCAAATGTCCATCAGTGACAGACTGGATTAAGAAAATGTGGCACATATACACCATGGAATACTATGCAGCCATAAAAAAGGATGAGTTTGCGTCCTTTGTAGGGACATGGATGCAGCTGGAAACCATCATTCTTAGCAAACTATCACAAGAAGAGAAAACCAAACACCGCATGTTCTCACTCATAGGTTTGAACTGAACAATGAGATCACTTGGACTAGGGAAGGGGAACATCACACATCGGAGCCTATCATGGGGAGGGGGGAGGGGGGAGGGATTTCATTGGGAGTTATATCTGATATAAATGATGAATTGAAGGGTGCTGACAAGTTGATGGGTGCATCACACCAACATGGCACAAGTATACATATGTAACAAACCTGCACGTTATGCACATGTACCCTAGAACTTAAAGTATAATAAAAAAAAAAAAAGTAAAAAAAAAAAAAAAAAAGATTTTCAGGTTCATTTTAAGGACCAATTTCATGTTCTAATCAAAAGACTGTCATTTCACTTTTAAGACAGTAGAAGATTTACAATCTCTGTCCCCAGAGTCTGCTGAACTCAGACTTATGGGCACTCAGGTGATGCGTTTCTTTGGACTGCCCTTCAAGTTTGTCCTAAACTGATAATACCAACCTCCCATCAGCTTAGTATATCATAAGACTTTTGCTTGCTCAAGTGTCTGGAATAAAACTTCATTACGTTCTTTTTTCTCAGTACACTAGCTGCTGTTATGTGCACTCTATATTTACTATTTTAATTTTCCCCCTAAAAAGCTATTTGCATTAGCAGGAAAGCAGCCCAAGAAAATATCTTTATAAAAGTTGAAGAAATTAATCAGGTCAACAAGATAAAATACTTTAAGCCAAGTTAGATAGTAAATACTGCCTGCATCTGTCCACGCATGCAGTCATTCTTTAGCATCTATTTATTTTGCCTTGTATTTACAGATATGTTCCATTTGATGACTGACCTGTTCTACATTCTAGCATTTGTTAAATTCATGGGCTTCTTATTTTTAATGAGGATCTGTAGTTTGAATTCACCATTTACAGCACAATAGATGTGACTTTTGCTCCTAAACTCATTATTTCTCCCTCTCATTACTATTACTATAACTCTGAGACATTTTCTATCAGAGATTTAGTTGTTGTTGTTAAAAGCAGAAATCCCAGTGGATGCTTTTCCTATTCTTTTCATTTAAAATACAACCAAAAGATCTTATTTCAGTCTTATTCTGTAACAGCATAGTTCACTGAATACCAGATGAAAGTTATGCTATTTTCATTAAAATTCAAATTAATAAGCAAGATGAAAATATCTACTCTGGAAAGACAAATCCCTTTTGAGGCTATTTCGCAAACCAAAATAAGTTAAAAAAAAAATCTGTCTTGTTTTTATAAGTTAAAGTAGTGAAAAGACACAATAATTTTCTAAATTTAAAATTTAAATCTCAGAAGTGGTTTTGATTTTTAATTAAATTAATATTAACTCTTAGTCTTGTCAATGGATTAGCTGCCTTTCTATAATTATTTTCCTATTGCAAAATCTCTATTTTTCTATTGTGTTTATAAATATTTGTTCCTTAGGCTTAGATACTTTTTCCTATACCAATTCCAGAAAGATTTTTCAGGCTACAAAGTTGGATATGCATGAAAATTAAATGATATAAGAGGAGTTAGTTAACTCATTCAAACAATTCCAAAGGAGATGTGAAGGAATACCAGCCACTTGACTTACAAACTAAAAATTATTAATATAGGTAATTTACTAGAAGCTATTACTATGTCTTTGGTCAAAAAATTTACTGTAAAATTTTCAAGTAAATGTTAATCCAAATATTACAATCCCCACTAACTTTCTGTGTGGTGTCTAAAATTATTACCCAACCAATTTTCCCACAAGATGGAGTGGGAGGAATCACATAAACTACTGTATGAATCCTACACTCTGGAATTGTGCAAAGCAACAGTCCTATACCCAACACTGTGTGAAACTTTATTCTTTAATAATGATAAAAATCTAAAGCACAATTTTAAGGCAGCATTGTACTTTACCCAGAAGGCTTTTTCTGTACTTCAACAGTATAACTATTGAAAAGATTTTATTAGGATAAGAAAATCAGAATATAAGGTAAATACAAACATTGTTAATTTCCTTACTTCATTAAATTTTAAGTACCATCGACTCTCCCTTTATTAAAAAATAATTGTTCCTTAAAATTAAATATTAACTAAATTTGTGAAAGCAAGTCACATACTAAATATAGCAAGATTTAAACTAGAGATCACTTAAATAAGTTGACAGAGAAGTAAAAAATCACTTAATTTTGTTAAATTAAGTTTGGCCTAAAGCTGCCTCATTACATATTTTAACTTTGGCATAAAGGTTTCTCCATGCTTAGTGAACTGTAACCTAACTGGATGTGTAAACAGACTGTCACTTACTCTTGTACCAACCACAGAGTTGCAGCCAATCGCACACAGCCAGCTGTTCAAACTGTGTTCAAATAGGCTAAATGCTAAGCTGTAATCAATCCAGATGTTTCTGTACCTTACTTCCATTTTCTCTACTTCATTTTTCTTTTTCTTTTTTTCTTTTTTTAATCCATAAATATCATCCAACCATGTAGCAGAGTCGCTTTGAACCTATTCTGGTGGCAGGCTAGGGCAGGTGGGAGGTGCAGAGCTGATTTGTGAATCACTCTTTGCTCAATTAAGCTCTATTAAATTTATTTTTTCTGAAAAATTATCTTTTAACAACTATATTAAGATTTTTATGGTAATACATATTTTATTTGTCTCTGGCATGAGAATATTAGCTTCTGAAGAAGAGACTAGGCCTTGTTTAACTTTGTACCCCAATGTCTAACCCAAAATTATTCCTCAGGTATTATTCATACAGGCTGAAAAGAGATCCCCATAGTTCTCTCCTGAGAATGTGGACTTGTGTAAATGTAAGGGAAAGCAAAGTGAATAATACCTTTGTGATAAAAGCAAACACCATTTTATTTTATTATTATTTAAGGGGAAAACTTTAAGAATACCTAATACCATACTAGGAACAATAATACATATTTTATTTGTCTCCACCATGAGACTATTAGCTTCTAAAGAAGACACTAAGCCTTATTTAACTTTTCACTCCAATATCTAACTCCTAGCAAAATGTAGGCACTCAAAAAACATTTGCTGGCTGAGTGCAATGGCTCACGCCTGTAGTCCCAGCACTTTGACAGGCAGAGGCAGGCGGATCACCTGAGGTCAGGAATTCGAGACCAGCCTGGCCAACATGGTGAAACCCTGTTTCCACTAAAAATACACAAATTAGCTGGGCATGGTGGCGCATGCCTGTAGTCCCAGCTACTCCGGAGGCTCAAGCAGGAGAATCGCTTGAACCCAGGAAGCAAGGTTGCCGTGATTGCGCCACTCCACTCCAGCCTGGGAGACAGCAAGACTCTGTCTCAAAATAACATGAAATAATAAATTTTTAAAAATTGCTGAATAAAAACAGATGAAAGTCACCTAATCACCATATTTAGAACAGACAGTACAAAACGTTTTCAATATGTGTTTAGACTTGGACTTCAATCTCATATTGTGACCAGTTAATAAAGTAACAAGAAGACAATAAAGAAAAGTTGAAAGGGCATTAAAATAGGAAGAGTGGACAGAAAAAGACAGAGAAAGTTAGAAAGGGAGATAGGGCACAGCAGCAGAGGCCCTGAAAAACAAAGTCAGGTACGGCTCCGAGAGAGAAGTAGACAGGAAATCAAGACAGTGGTAGAGAAGAAAAAAAGCAAGGAGCATAGAATGGGCAAAATCCGATAAATGAGGAGCATTCCTACATCAAGTTTTATGAAGGCCCTTCAATCTGCAGTTCACCAGGCCATAAAGTCAGCATTTAAACTTCTCATTACTCATCTTTGAAGTGTGAATTAACTGGTGCATTACTATATAGAGTCTTGAGTGCGTATTTTTTCTAATTTTTAATTTTTCTATCATAGTGACCAGAACAAAATCATGCCTCAGCTCTTATTAATTCAGGCTGAAGAGAAATCCCAACCCCACTGCTCTATCCAGAAAATGTGAACTTGTTTAAATGCAAGGGGATCCTTTCTAAAGGTGAAGAACACCTCTGCGATTAAAAACAAACACCATCTAATTTCACTTTATTTAAGCTGAAAAACTTTCACAGTACCTAATACCATGCTGGGAACATGGTATGTAATCAGAATGATACTTCTAAACTCAGCTTTTTACATGTTCTTTTTTCAGTAGGGAATAGTGTTAATCTCCTGAAAAAGATTTTGAAACTAGGCATATGAATGTTCAAACCTATTTTCCAACTTTTACTCTACGTGATTTATCCTTTTTACTCCTTCTTGACTTAATTCACAGTATGGGATTTGATCATCCTGAGTTAAAGAATGGCTCTGGAAATCCCCTCAACTGTAAATAATCATTATTCCAGCTGAGCAACACATGTGATCACTGATCTCTATCATAATGGTTCTTTCACATTCACTGCACCTCTGGGCTTTGCTTTCTTTGGAAAGAAGTAAAAGAAAACTCATCATTATGGCTATAAGCAATAAGATATACAAAAAGCCCTATCTCCAAACCTCTGGTAACATCAGAAACAACAGATTATTCAAAGTAAAATTCAAGGCACAGGGCATGCTTAGAAAGGAAATGGGTTTAAAAAAAAAAAAAAAAAAAAAAAAAAAAAACACTTTACCACCTACTATCACAGAATAGCTGAATGAAAAGTGGCCAAGTCCAGATGATAAGTCTGTGTTCCTCCCTTCTTCCCACTTCCTTCTCTGTGTTCACTTCTGTTTCTTTCTAATTTGTCTAAGAAATGACTAGGAACCAACTGTAAACATACAAGTAGCTATATAGATATAAATATACTACACTTGGCATCGAAAAAATCATTCCTGGTCATTTGTATAAACCTATTATTTTTATAGCAAATTGATCATTTTTCTAACTAATTTATCATTTTTGAAGATGCTGAATTTTCTTTCCTGATTGATCATTAATTTTAACTTTAGGTTTCTCATTCTGCCTAAAACTGGACCAAGAAAACTTAGCCTGAAAATTGTTCAAGAAAAAAAATCATTTAATGATACTTGTTAAAGCAAGGTAAAGTAAACTCAGGATTGATTATGACTGATCATGATAGGTATAGAGACTAAAACAATGGGATTTTGTGGTGGAGGAGAGAGGCTAGGTCACCTCCTAACACAGCATGAGCAAGTAGGAATTTATAGTCAAGGAGCAAGGTGGGGATCAGTGGATAGAAAATTACTAAGAGGATATATCAGGGGTAAATGGGATTCTGGCTAAACCTACCCACAGGATTCTCACTAAAGTCATGGGAAGGGGATCAGACGTCACTTGGGGATGATGGAAAATGAGGAACCTGATCAGATATCAAGGATGGGGTTCTTGCTAAATTGACTTAGCTGGGTTATTTGCTAAAAATGGATTTACATGGAAAATGCTTATACAGGCCCTTTTACAGATGGGTCTAGGAGGAGGTTCAGGAACCTGACTAAAGTTTGGCCAAGAAAAAAATTGCTGTCAAGATACAATCTTAAGACCTTGGAGAGGTCAACATTTAAATAAATTTCTCTGGCGACTTTCTATTTAATGCAACTATGGGTCTGAGCTTTGAGATTTTACACATTAAGTTTCCATAAAACTTAGCATGAGGAGTCATATCTAATATAATTAGGTTGGAATAGCAGCAAAAAAAGTGACATACACTGTAAAATCCTCTCATAAAATGCCTTTCTCTAACATCAAGTGCCTATTCCTAATGGGGTGTGCAGTAAACATGTCCAAGTAGGGGGTATAGCAATGGAAATGATAGCAAATAAATTAAGATTAATAGTAATTGCCTCAGTAAAGCTAAATAGGCCAAAGAAGTCTTATAGAAGAAAGGGGTGTTGGGACAGGATCTGTAATCTAAGAAAAAAAGGATAATGAGACAAGCAATTAATATAATGGTCAAGATAGTAAGATGGGGAAGGACAATGATGTGAGTTAAACTATAAGGCAAATGACTGAATAAATATATCTTTTTAAAAAACGGCATGAAGGTGCTGAGAGAGGAAAAAAGGTTTCAGGTCCTTTTTATAATTAATTCAACTTATCTAGACTTATATGGACTATATAAGCTTTAAAATTTAATTAATGAAAATAGTCAGGATTTTTTTGGCATTTGTTTGTATCCATAATTATGTTTTGGTCAGAAATTGATGACAGACTACTCTGGGGCAAGAAAGTAGAGACCTTGTCTCATGAAAACACAATAATTAAGAGGCAGATGGAGGAGAATCTGGGAATGGTAGCTCTGCTACTTATTGGCTGCTATGATCCCAGAGCAGTACCTCCATAGCTTTGGTTCCCACTTTGTTCATCTATAGCATGAGGGGACACTGTATAAGATGTCTTTTCTCTCGTAGTCAGAAATAGCTAAGAGTTATAAAGCACTATATGGTTTTACTTGCCCAGTATATTATTTGTAAAACATCTAAAGTCTACTTCCTATTTTCATCAGTGTGGATCCCAGAGTCCTGCTACAGGACCATCAAACACACCATATGGCCTGTGGATAGAAAATAATTCTTTCATTTTACAAGAGAGAACCTGTATAAGTAGATGTTATCAGTGTGTACATGTATGTATATATGAGTGTGTGAGTAGGTCTGTGTGTTGATACACCAAGTATGTTTTTCAGTGTAATGTTTATACATGCTCATCAATTAAGCTGATATTTTCATCACTATTGATTCGTTTATCAGGAACAATAAGTCTTCATGACATCCAAAGAGAAAAAGTAAAAGGACTTAGAAAAAAGAGGACAGGAAAGGTATTTTACAATTTATCAAAACAAGATAATAAAGAGTTCATGTTTCAAAAAAAGTCTGTGAACAGAAAAGATATAATAGGGCCTTTATGATATAGAAATAGCCAACAGCAACATTAATTTGAATACATAGTAAGTTATATATGCATTTTGACTACTGGTTTTTAACTGAACCCTCCTCCAAGGGTTTGATAATCCTTCCCATCTGTTCCGCCAAAGAGGAGACTATGATCTAAGAAACAAGTCAGTTGAAGCCAATTTAAATAATCACAATCAATGAATGGCAAAGTGACCATAATACACCTTCTGAAAACAAGATATAAATATTCTCTGATATGTTCACTGACCCTAATATAATCAGCTAGGCTTCCTGAAGTGGACTTTCCATAATGGTTCACATAATAGATTAAATTCTAGCACTGAAAAACATCATATAAAATTTCCAGTCTGCCAAGCTTCCATTTTAGCATGTTACTTAGACTTCTTTCTGATCTGGCTAGTAACACATAGAAAACCCTGGAAAAAGGCTAGTTGAGCTTGTCAAAAATATTCTGTCTTCTGTATTTCTTATACAAAAGAGTAACTCTTCTTTGGTTGTCATGGCCACTGTCATATTGGAATTGGGAGAGTTTTATAAAAATTAAAGTTCATGAATCAGTGCATTTATATTCAATTAGTCATCCAGTCCATATATCTTATTCAAAATTAAATCTTCTCTCTCTTCTCATTATCGTCTGATGACCTTGTTTCCTATTTCACTGAGAAAAGAGCCATCAAAAACCAAACTTCCACATGCTCTCATTGTTGCTTCAACCTATTGGATCCATGCCCAAGTTCTCTGCCTTCCTCCCAGGATCAGAGATGAATCGTTTATTCTCCTGATTCAGTTTACTCTTGCTTACACACTGATTTTGCTCCTTAATCAGGTTTTGTTCCTTAATCAGATTTTGCTTCTTAATCATTAATTTTTCTCCACTCTCTGGAATAATGTTTATTAACATGAAAATATTCTCTTTATTAACATGAAAATATTCTGCCATGGCTCCCACCTTATAAATTTCCTTCCCCTTTCTAACCTTCCCTCAGTGCACTGCTTTCTTTTGTAGTAAAATTGATAGGCCACTAGTAAGACTAATAAAGAAGAAAAGAGAGAAGAATCAAATAGACACAGTAAAAAAAATTAAAGAAGATATCATATCACCACCCATCCCACAGAAATACAAACTACCATCAGAGAATAATATAAACACTTCTATCCAAATAAACTAGAAAATCAAGAAGAAATGGATTAATTGCTGAACACATACACCCTCCCAAGATTAAACCAGGAAGAAGATGAATCTTTGAATAGACCAATAACAGGTTCTGAAATTGAGGCAATAATTGATAGCATATCAACCAAAAGATGTTCAGGACCAGATGGATTCACAGCCGAATTCTATGAGAGGTACAAAGAGGAGCTGGTACCATTCCTTCTGAAACTATTCCAATCAATATAAAAAGAGGGAATCCTCCATAACTCATTTTATGAGGCTAGCATCATCCTGATACCAAAGCCTGGCAGAGACACAATAACAACAAAAAGGAGAATTTTAGACCAATATCCTTGATGAACATTGATGCAAAAATACTCAATAAAATACTGGCAAACCAAATCCAACAGCACATCAAAAAGCTTATCCTCCACAATCAAGTCGGCTTCATCCCTGGGATGCAAGGCTTGTTCAACATACACAAATCAATATATGTAATCCATCACATAACCAGAACCAATGACAAAAACTACATGATTATCTCAATAGAAGCAGAAAATGCCTTCGACAAACTCAACAGTCCTTCATGCTAAAGACTCTCAATAAACTAGGTGTTGATAGAACATATCGCAAAATAATAAAAGCTATTTATGACAAACCCACAGCCAATATCGTACTGAACGGGCAAAAATTGGAAGCATTGCTTTTGAAAACTGGCACAAGACAAGGATGCCCTCTCTCGCCACTCCTATTCAACATAGTGTTGGAAGTTCTGGTCAGGATAATCAGGCAAGGGAAAGAAATAAAGGGTATTCAATTAGGAAAAGAGGAAGTCAAATTGTCCCTGTTTGCAGATGACCTGACTGTATATTTAGAAAACCCCAACATCTCAGCCCAAAATATCCTTAAGTTGATAAGCAACTTCAGCAGTTTCAGGATACAAAATCCAAGTGCAAAAATCACATGCATTCCTATACACCAATAATAGACAAACAGCCAAATCATGAGTGAACTCCCATTCACAATTGCTACAAAGAAAATAAAATACCTAGGAATCCAACTTACAAGGGATGTGAAGGACCTCTTCAAGGAGAACTGCAAACCACTGCTCAACAAAATAAAAGGGGACACAAACAAATGGAAGACCATTCCATGCTCATGGTTAAGAAGAATCAATATTGTGAAAATGCCCATACTGCCCAAGGTAATTTATAGATTAAATGCCATCCCCATCAAGCTACCAATGACTTCTTCACAGAATTGGAAAAAACTACTTTAAAGTTCATATAGAACCAAAAAAGATCCTGCATTGCCATGACAATCCTAAGCCAAAAGACCAAAGCTGGAGGCATCATGCTACCTGACTTCAAACTATACTACAAGGCTACAGTAACCAAAACAGCATGGTACTGGTACCAAAACAGATATATAGACTAATGGAACACAACAGAGGCCTCAAAAATAACACTACACTTCTACAACCATCCGATCATTGACAAACCTGACAAAAACAAGAAATGGGGGAAGGATTCCCTATTTAATAAATGGCACTGGGAAAACTGCCTAGCTATATGTAGAAAGCTGAAACTGGATCCCTTCCTTACACATTGACTTAAATGTTAGACCTAAAACCATAAAAACCCTAGAAGAAAACCTAGGTAATACCATTCAGGACATAGGCACGGGCAAGGACTTCATGATGAAAACACCAAAAGCAATGGTAACAAACGTCAAAATTGACAAATGTGATCTAATTAAACTAAAGAGGTTCTGCAGAGCAAAAGAAACTACCATTAGAGTGAACAGACAATCTACAGAATGGAAGAAAATTTTTGCAATCTACCCATCTGACAAAGGTCTAATATCCAGAATCTACAAAGAACTTAAACAAATTTACAAGAAAAAAATGAACAACCCCATCAAAAAGTGGGCAAATGATATGAACAGACACTTCTCAAAATAAGACATTTATGAAGCCAACAGACACATGAAAAAATGCTCATCATCCCTGGTCATCAGAAAAATGCAAATCAAAACCACAATGAGATACAATATCACGCCAGTTAGAATGGTGATCATTAAAAAGTCAGGTAACAACAGATGCTGGAGAGAATGTGGGGAAATAGGAATGCTTTTATATTGTTGGTGGGAGTGTAAATTAGTTCAACCATTGTGGAAGACAGTGTGGCGTTTCCTCAAGGATCTAGAACTAGAAACACCATTTGACCCAGTGATCCCATTACTAGGTATATACTTAAAGGATTATAAATCATGCTACTATAAAGACACATGCACACGTATGTTTATTGTGGCATTATTCACAATAGCAAAAGACTTGGCACCAACTCAAATGTCCATCAATGATAGAGTGGATTAAGAAACTGTGGCACATATACACCATGGAATACTATGCAGCCATAAAAAAAGGATGAGTTAATGCCCTTTGCAGGGACACGGATAAAGCTGGAAACCATCATCCTCAGAAAATTATCACAAGGACAGAAAACCAAACACTGCATGTTCACATTCATAGTTAGGAATTGAACAATGAGAACACTTGGACACAGGGCAGGGGACATCACACACTGGGGCTTGTCAGGGTGAGGGATAGCATTAGGAGAAATACCTAATGTAAATGAGGAGTTGATGGGTGCAGCAAACCAACATGGTACAAGTATACCTATGTAACAAACCTGCAGGTTGTGCACATGTACACTAGAACTTAAAGTATAATAATAAAAAACAAAAAAGGAGAAGAAAAATATATTTAAAAAGAAATGCAAAATATAAAAGACAGGAAAATTGAAAACTCAGGCCAGAGATCCAACATTTCAGTAATAGAAATTCCAGAAATAAAGGGGAGAAATAATTGAAGAAGTTTACATCCAAAGAAGTAAATTTTACTTCTTTGCAGAATTAAAGTCTTCTGCACTGAGAGCTTAGCAAAATGGATAAAATGGACCCATACTAAGATATTCATCATGGAATTTCACACTACTGGAAATGAAAAGATTCTGCAGGCTTCTTCGTTTATGGAAGTGAAAACAAAAACAAAAACATTTGAACATAAAAGACTGGGAGGCATAATGGCTTTGACTTCTCAATAGCAACCCTGAGAGATTTAAACATCTGCAAATTGTTCGGTTGTTAAATAGTATTTACATAGGCATATGAATATACATGTAGAATACTGATCGCATGAAAAATAACGTATTACTATATTGGGAAGACTGAACAATAGGATGGATGTCGGAGAAGGAGAAGAAAACAGAGCTAGATCTTCATATTTCATGTTGTAAAGTCCATAGATAATAGCTAGATCTAAAACCAAACAGTAGTAATATAATTATATTATTTATCATTTACCTGAAGTTAAGTAGCAAATTATCAACTTAAAGAGATGAAAGTGGTTGCCTGTGGAAAGACATAATTGGGGGAGGTTGGGTGGGGGAAAGAAGAGACAGAAAGATTTCTTTTTCTCATAATACAACTTGTAGATCTGATAAATTCTTTAAATACATGTTTAAAGAACTGGTATGTATACCTTGGCTACAATCAAAAACTAAAACGTAGCACATAAAAATCTCTAGGTAAACCATAACATGGAATGGGTGCTAATTTCTATCAAAGGATATTTGTAGTCCTTCTATGGAGACAGGTGCCTATCAGCTTATATATGCATCTGAATATTGAGAGGTATCAGAATATTCTCTTTTACATGACATATTCTCTAGGTTGCCGTATGTCCTGGCATTCCCAGTAAAGTCCTATTTCTATACCTCATGTTCAGGCTAATTATGTAAAGTACCTCTTTTTACTCTCAAAGCATCCTGGTTGGAGAAAATTAGGTGGCTACCCTAATAATATTGCTCTCTCACACCTCTCTACATGTACACTTGCTATTTGTATTTGCACGCTGTTACGCTGCTAATAAAGACATACCCAAGACTGGGTAATGTTTACAGGAAAGAGGTTTAAAGGACTCACAGTTCCACATGGCTGGGGAGGCCTCACAATCATGGTTGAAGGCAAGAAAGAGCAAGTCACATCTTAAATGGATGGCAGCAGACAAGGAGAGAACATGTGCAGGGAAAGTCCTCCTTATAAAACCATCTGATCTCATGAGACTTATTCATTATCACGAGAACAGTATGGAAAAGACACGCCCCAGTGACTCAAATACCTCCCACTGGGTCCCTCCTACAACACATGGGAATTGTGGAAGCTACAATTCAAGATGAGATTTGGGTGGGGACACAGCCAAACCACATCACTATTCTTCTTACCTTGAATTCACTTTCCCAAATGTCCTGAGAAAAAGAAGCCTTCACATTTCTGTTCAAGTTCTACATCCTCATAAAGATTTTCTTGAACTAAAAATTTTTCCTGTCCATTTTTACACTACATATATAACTTCATTACAATAGATATTTAACTGTATTGCAGCTGTTTACATGTTGTCTTCCATTAGAGCATAAGTTCCATGAAAGCAAGGATCATGTCTCTCCATTGCTGATGGTCCAGCACTCAACACAGGCTGCACAGAGTAATCCACGCAATTCTCACTGAATAAATGAAGTTACCATTTATCTTATTATATAACACTTAATTTTTAGATATATATGTTCTAAAAAGCCTTATCCTTATATAGGATACTGACAATTCCATTCTGATATGATTTATCCCAACCATAAAAAAATTCTAGGCATAATTCCATTCCTATATTTAAACTAAAGACTGAGAGTTTGTAATTATAAATTTGTAGTTGAGTTTGAATACCTCCATTGTATATATGCTCAAACATATAATCTACCTGTCTGTATGTATTTCAGCAGCTAAGATAAATTCACAAATAATCTTAGCATTATACATTGTCAGATGAACATGGCAAACAGATAGAATTCGATGTTTTCAATTTAATAATCAAATATATAAATGCCTTTCTGACTCTTTTCTTTTAAACTGAATTCAGATTTTCATCTTATCCAGTTTCATGTGAAGGTGAATTATGCTGGAAATTTTAAGGGAAGTTAGACTAAAACAACTGAAGGTGCATAAAAATATTCCTTTTCTATTGTAAACTACTGTCCTTTTATGCATGTAAAAATCACGTGGAGATGTTGAAAAATAAAGATTCCCAGGACTTGGTGTGTGTGTGTGTGTGTGTGTGTGTGTGTGTGTGTGTGTGTGAGTATGTATATATTAGATTATATATTAAACTCCAGATATACATACACATACAATATTATTTATTATATTAATATACAATGTGTTATATAGTATACATATATTTAAATATCTTATTATTTATAAGCATAGATATATTTACATCTTGCAGTGGATAACAGGTTGAATTATTTGAGAATTCAGTAGGATAGAGACTTGGATGTAAAACTAAGTTGCTTTAAAGAAAATAAAGAAACGTAAGCTTTCTTGCATAGTTGAGTACATGAACTAAGGTTCACTCTCACCTGCACATGCAGCTTTGACACTGTAAGTGAAGCTGAAGAAATACTTTATTTAAAAATTAAAACATCAACTCAGGGAGCAAATGTTCTCAGAGTGAGAGGTGTACCCCACAACAGACCCTCCTTATCTTTTCATTCAGGGTGGGGCGGAGGAAGTATGTAGGTGGGTTGTCTGATTTGAGTCTGCTGAGAAAGATAGGATCTGCCCACCTGAGCACAGCTTGCCCCCAACATCTCTCACAGGTACAGAGGCCAGTAATAGCACAGGAAACTTATGATAGCCATATACAATAATCAACCTAATCTTTCACATAGTAAATATGAACAACTAAGAATCATGTTACCTAAAACAATAACACACACAAAAAAAGAAAGATCAAAATGAATGAAAAACAATTGATTCAGGAGGAAAAAGTATAGTTCCAGTAAGAGAATTTGGGACCCAGAGCAAGATGTCCGAATAGGAACAGCTCCAGTCTCTAGCTCCTAGTGCCAGCGACACAGAAGATGGGTGGTTTCTGCATTTTCAACTGAGGTGCCAGGTTCATCTGACTGGGGAGTGCCAGACAATCAGTGCTGGTCAGCTGGTGCAGCCTGACCAGCGAGAGATGAAGCAGGGCGAGGCATCGCTTCACCTGGGAAGCACAAGGGGGAAGGGAATCCCTTTTTCTAGCCAGGGGAACTGAGACACACGACACCTGGAAAATCGGGTAACTCCCATCCTAATACTGCGTTTTAGCAAGGGTCTTAGCAAACGGTACACCAGGAGATTATATCCCACACCTGGCCCAGAGGGTGCCATGCCCATGGAGCCTCCCTCATTGCTAGCACAGCAGTCTGCAATCTAACTGCAAGGCAGCAACAAGGCTGGGGGAGGAGCGCCCACCATTGCTGAGGCTTAAATAGGTAAACAAAGCCTCCTGGAAGCTCGAACTGGGTGGAGCCCACAGCAGCTCAAGGAGACCTGCCTGTCTCTGTAGACTCCACCTCTGGGGACAGGGCATAGCTAAACAAAAAGCAGCAGAAACCTCTTCAGATGCAAATGACCCTGTCTGACAGCTTTGAAGAGAGCAGTGGATCTCCCAACACGGAGGCTGAGATCTGAGAACGGACAGACTGCCTGCTCAGGTGGGTCCCTGACCCCTGAGTAGCCTACCTGGGAGACATTCCCCACTAGGTGCAGACTGACATCCCACACCTCACATGGCAGGGTACACCCCTGAGACGAAGCTTCCAGAGCAAGTATGAGAGATGAACACTCGCTGACCAGTAATATTCTATCTTCTGCAGCCTCTGCTGCTGATACCTAGGCAAACAGGGTCTGGAGTGGACTTCAAGCAAACTCCAACAGACCTACAGCTGAGGATCCTAACTGTTAGAAGGAAAACTAACAAACAGAAAGGACACCTATACCAAAACCCCATCAGTACATCACCATCATCAAAGATCAAAGGCAGATAAAACCACAAAGATGGGGAAAAAGCAGGGCAGAAAAGCTGGAAATTCAAAAAATAAGAGCGTATCTCCCCCTCAAAAGGAAAGCAGCTCATCACCAGCAACGGATCAAAGTTGGATAGAGAATGACTTTGACGAGTTGAGAGAAGTCCATCAAAATTCTCAGAGCTAAAGCAGGAATTACGTACAGAGGACAAAGAAGCTAAAAATCTTGAAAACAGAATGGAAAAATGGATAACTAGAATAATCAATGCAGAGAAGGCCATAAACGAACAGACAGAGACAAAAAACATGACATGAGAAATACATGACAAATGCACAAGCTTCAGTAACTGACTTGATCAACTGGAAGAAAGAGTATCAGCGATTGAGGATCAAATGAATGAAATGAAGTGGGAAGAGAAGTATAATGAAAAAAGAGGAAAAGGAAATGAACAAAGCCTTCAAGAAGTATGGGATTATATGAAAAGACCAAATCTACGTCTGATTGGGGTGCCTAAAAGTGAGGGGGAAAATGGAACCAAGTTGGAAAACACTCTGCAGGATATCATCCAGGAGAACTTCTCCAACCTAGTAAGGCAAGCAAACATTCAAATTCAGGAAATACAGAGAACGCCACAAAGATACTCCTCGAGAAGAGCAACTCCAAACACATAATTGTCAGATTCACCAAAGTTGAAATGAAGGAAAAAATGTTAAGGGCAGCCAGAGAGAAAGGTCGGATTACTCACAAAGGGAAGCCCATCAGACTAACAGCAGATCTCTCGGCAGAAACTCTACAAGCCAGAAGAGAGTGGGGGCCAATATTCAACATACTTAAAGAAAAGAATTTTCAACCCAGAATTTCATATCCAGCCAAACTAAGTTTCATCAGTGAAGGAGAAATAAAACCCTTTACAGATAAGCAAATGCTTAGACATTTTGTCACCAGCAGGCCTGCCCTACAAGAGATCCTGAAGAAGCACTAAACATGGAAAGGAACAACCGGTACCAGCCATTGCAAAAACATGCCAAATGTAAAGACCATGGATGCTAGGAAGAAACTGCATCAACTAATGAGCAAAATAACCAGCTAATATCACAATCACAGGATCAAGTTCACACATAACAATATTAACCTTAAATGTAAATGGACTTAATGGTCCAATTAAAAGACACAGACTGGCAAATTGGATAAAGAGCCAAGACCCATCAATTTGCTGTATTCAGGAGACCCATCTCACATGCAGTGAAACACATAGCCTCAAAATAAAGGGATGGAGGAAGATCTACCAAGCAAATGGAGAACAAAATAAAGCAGGGGTTGCAATACTAGTCTCTGATAAAACAGACTTTAAACCATCAAAGATCAGAAGAGACAAAGAAGGTCATTACACAATGGTAAAGGGATCAATTCATCAGGAAGAGCTAACTATCTTAAATACATATGCACCCAATATAGGAGCACCCAGATTCATAAAGCAAGCCCTTAGAGACTTACAAAGAGACTTAGACTCCCATATAATAATAATGGGAGACTTAAACACCCCACTGTCAACATTAGACAGATCAACGAGACAGAAAGTTAAAAAGGATATCCAGGAATTGAACTCAACTCTGCACCAAGCGGACCTAATAGACATCTACAAAACTCTCCACCCCAAATCAACAGAATATACATTCTTCTCAGCACCACATCACACTTATTCCAAAATTGACCACATAATTGGAAGTAAAGCACTCCTCAGCAAATGTACAAGAACAGAAATTATAACAAACTGTCTCTCAGACCACAGTGCAATCAAACTAGAACTCAGGACTAAGAAACTCAATCAAAACTGCTCAACTACATGGAAACTGAATAACCTGCTCCTAAATGACTACAGGGTACATAACGAAATGAAGGCAGAAATAAAGATGTTCTTTGAAATCAATGAGTACAAAGATACAATATATCAGACTCTCTGGGACACATTTAAAGCAGTGTGTAGAGGGAAATTTATAGCACTAAATGCCCACAAGAGAAAGCTGGAAAGATCTAAAATGGACACTCTAACATCACAATTAAAAGAACTAGAGAAGCAAGAGCAAACACATTCAAAAGTTAGCAGAAGGCAAGAAATAACTAAGATCAGAGCAGAACTGAAAGAGATAGAGACACACACAAAAAAAAAAAACCCTCCAAAAATCAGTGAATCCAGGAGTTGGTTTTTTGAAAAGATCAACAAAATTGATAGACTGTCAGCAAGACTAATAAAGAAAAAAAGAGAGAAGAATCAAATAGATGCAATAAAAAATGATAAAGAGGATATCACCACCGACCCCACAGAAATACAAACTACCATCAGAGAATACCATAAACACCTCTACACAAATCAACTAGAAAATCTAGAAGAAATGGATAATTTCCTGGACACTTACACTCTCCCAAGACTAAACTGGGAAGAAGTTGAATCCCTGAATAGACCAATAGCAGCCTCTGAAATTGAGGCAATAATTAATAGCCTACCCACCAAAAAAAGTCCAGAACCAGATGGATTCACAGCTGAATTCTACCAGAGGTACAAGGAGGAGCTGGTACCATTCCTTCTGAAACTATTCCAACCAATAGAAAAAGAGGGAATCCTCCCTAACTCATTTTATGAGGCCAACATCATCCTGATAGCAAAGCCTGGCAGAGACACAATGAAAAAAGAGAATTTTAGACCAATATCCCTGATGAACATTGATGCAAAAATCCTCAATAAAATACTGGCAAACCGAATCCAGCAGCACATCAAAAGGCTTATCCACCAGGTTCAAGTGGGCTTCATACCTGGGATGCAAGGCTGGTTCAACATATGCAAATCAGTACACATTTCTGAGTATCCTCAGAAATAATACCAGACATCTACAGCCATCTGATCTTTGACAAACCTGAGAAAAACAAGAAATGGAGAAAAGATTCCATATTTAATAAATGGTGCTGGGAAAATTGGCTAGCCAGAAGTAGAAAGCTGAAACTGGATCCTTTCCTTACTCCTTATATGATAATTATTTCAAGATGGATTAGAGACTTAAACGTTAGACCTAATACTGTAAAAACCCTAGAAGAAAACCTAGGTAACACCATTCAGGACATAGGCATGGGCAAGGACTTCATGTCTAAAACACCAAAAGCAATGACAACAAAAGCCAAAATTGACAAATGGGATCTAATTAAACTAAAGAGCTTCTGCACAGCAAAAGAAACTACCATCAGAGTGAACAGGCAACCTACAGAATGGGAGAAAATTTTTGCAATCTACTCATCTGACAAAGGGCTAATATCCAGAACCTACAAAGAACTCAAACAAATTTACAAGAAAAAAACAAACAACCCCATCAAAAAGTGGGCAAAGGATATGAACAGACTTTTCTCAAAAGAAGACATTCATACAGCCAACAGACACATGAAAAAATGCTCATCATCACTGGCCATCAGAGAAATGCAAATCAAAACCACAATGAGATACCATTTCACACCAGTCAGAATGGCAATCATTAAAAAGTCAGGAAACAACAGTTGCTGGAGAGCATGTGGAGAAATAGGAACACTTTTACACTGTTGGTGGGATTGTAAACTAGTTCAACCATGGTGGAAAACAGTATGGCGATTCCTCAAGGATCTAGAACTAGAAATACCATATGACCCAGCCATCCCATTACTGGGTATATACCCAAAGGATTATAAATCGTGCTGCACACATGCACACGTATGTTTATTGCAGCACTATTCACAATAGCAAAGACTTGGAATCAACCCAAATGTCCATCAGTGACAGACTGGATTAAGAAAATGTGGCACATATACACCATGGAATACTATGCAGCCATAAAAAGGGATGAGTTTGTGTCCTTTGTAGGGAGATGGATGCAGCTGGCAACCATTATTCTCAGCAAACTATCGCAAGAACAGAAAACCAAACACCGCATGTTCTCACTCATAGGTGGGAATTGAACAATGAGATCACTTGGACACAGGAAGGGTACCATCACACACTGGGGCCTATTATGGGGAGGGGGGAGGGGGAAGGGATGGCATTGGGAGTTATACCTGATGTAAATGACGAGTTGATGGGTGCTGACGAGTTGATGGATGCAGCACAGCAACATGGCACAAGTATACATATGTAACAAACCTGCATGTTGTGCACATCTACCCTAGAACTTAAAGTATAATAATAAAAAAAAAGAAGACATATAAATGGACAAGATATATGAAAAAAATGTTCAATATCACCAATTATCAGGGAAATGCAAATCAAGACTGCAAGAAGATAATACCTCACTCTAATCAGAATGGCTACAATTTAAAAAATCATAAAACACCAAGTGTTGATGAGGATATAGAGACAAGAGAACCTTGACAAACTGCTGGTGGTAATATAAATTAGCACAACCATTATGGAATACCGTATGGAGGTGGACTGATCATAATATCAAAAGTTGTTTATATTGTTGCATCATTCAGTCCCTGTAACAACTTTATCTCCATTTTATGTGTTCAGAGCTGAGGCTCAGAAAGAATGACTTATGTTAATGATTACAATAAACAAGTTCAAAAGCAAAAAAATAAAAATAGAGAAGAGAACTTAAAAATAACTTTCATTAGTATTCTAGGATTCATGAATGTACTCATTCATAAACAAGAACAAACTAATATACAAAAAGTGAATAACAGAATAAGTAAAAGTCCATGAAAATTAAGAATACAATTACCAAAATTAAGAAAAAAATTGATATTTAATTGGAAATAAAGAAGCCTCTCAAAATGTAAAGCAATACAAAAGATGACAAACATAAAATGTAGATCCAAGAGGTCCAACATCCATGTAAGGAGTGTCTCTGATGACAAAGAACAAAGGCAATCAAGGAGAAGAAATAATTATACAGTGGAAAAAAAAAACTCCAGAGCCCAAGACATGACATTTCAGAAAAAAGGGTTCATTCAGGAAATGTGGTTCAGGATCAATTTAAAAGAACCCATATACACATCCTCATTAAATGTCAGACCATCTCAAGAGGTGTTCCTTCTCATTCCTTTCTCTGGATCTTCTGCTTATCCTTGACTTCTAAATTGTGCACATCAGGGCTCAATATTTTTGCTTCTTCTCTTTGTCTCTTCTATACTTCACTCATTTACTATTGTCTCATTTAGACTCATCATTTTGAATGCTATCTATGCCTTGATAACTGCCAATTTTATATCTTCATTTCCAAGCTCTCCTGAAAATTCCTGAAATCAAATCAATTTGCTTCCTGTAATCTAACAGACATTTCAAGAAATGACTAAAGTAGAACTTTCACCTTAATCCCTACTTCAAATTGATCATTTCCTAGTCTTGCCCATCTCAGTAAGCAGCAACACCATTAATTCAGTAGCTCAGGCCATAAAGCCATGAGACATGCTTAACTCTTCTCTTCCTCATTCTATGCATACAACCCACCAGCAAAGCCAACATCTACCAGAAGTTTGAAAGAAAGATGTGTTCAAGAGGAATATTAATTGCCTAAAACTATTGTGAAATTGCATTTTCTCTCTCTTTTATCCCTCACAACTCTGTTTTATTAATTGTAGCTTTCATTCAAAACAACACGTTCTTTAAGAACATGAGAATGTATCTCCTTGTGTATAGCACAAATACTGTAAGTTCTACAGTAAATAATGTTTGGACCAACGGAGGCAAGATGGCGCACTTCCAGGTTCTTCATCACCAACTTTTGCCGCGTGCGAAAACGCAGCCGGCACCCGGGAAGGTGCAGATCAACTGGGCATGCGCCAGGTGAGGTCAATCCGAAGAGACCAAGATTTACCTGGCTGCACCTACCCAAGGCCCCCAGACACGCCCCTGCCCCGCCTATTGCCCTCCCACTCCCAGAAAATCCGCTCCAGGCAAGAGCGCCACGCAAACTTCTTCAGCCCCCACTCTTGTCGGGACTGCATCAGGAACTTCCTCCCAGAGCTCCACCAGGGGATTTCACCGGGCGACTCCCTCGGCCTCCTTTGCCGGAGACCGACGGACCTCACCCTCCACACCTTATTCCCTGAAGCCAGGTGACCAAAAAATAAATTTGCAGTTTTGCTCCTAGCCTTGCCTACTCGCTGGTTCTTTTGTACTTGCTCTGGTGGTCTTAGAAAAACAAATCAAATAACACATAATATTTTAAATGTTGGCAATTGCTTTTAAATTTTAAATAATCAAAGTGTGAAAGAAATTTATATTTATGAAGTTTAATGTAAATTTTATAAGCCTTGAAATTATAAAAGTAATTTAAAAGCAGGAGTCAGTAGGTGGAAATAGATGTGGAAAAAAACACAGGAACAAAAAAAAAAATCTCTGCTCTTACAATGTAGGAAACTAGGAGACATTGTGAAAAACTGATGGGTCAAGACATAGAATTTGTATGATGGTAAGTAACAATGGAACTTTTCAAAAAATGCCTGGTAGGGACTGGAGTGGGGGAGAGAGGACAAGTACGAGAGACATCAATGTCCTATGTGTAACAGAGGGGAATCAATAGCTATTTTTAAACTGGTACATTAACAAGGAACACACATGCACATTGTTTAAGATTTAGATTTAATCTTAAGAAAAACTAACCATAAAGTGATTAAAAATAATCATTTCTGATGAGTGGGAAAGGAGAAAAGGGTAATGAGCCTTACATTTTATTTAGCAACCTCCTGGTTTAGGAATTAAATGAACAAATAAATCAAAATATTAACAAATAATGAAGCAGATAATTACATTCAATCTAGTTCTGTGTATTTTCACACATATTTATTTCAATAAGATGTTATAAGGAAATACCAATTTTTGTTTCACTGGTAGTATCATAAAGGACACAAATACTAATTTAGGCCATGTTAGTGAAGTTTTTATTTTTAATCCACTACATAAATACAGAGATTGGTTAGCTACTATCTGGTGAAAATATATTGATGCTAGGGTATGCATTTATTAAAGAATTCTATTTTTAAAATCCTCCACACCTAGACCCAGAAAAGCTCACACACTGATTCACTGTAATTATCTCCTCAAAGTATTACAGGCCTATAGACTCCTCCAAAGTGAGACACTGCAGTTTTGAACACAGTATTTTCATTGTTGCTAATGCTACCTCTTGTACTACTTCTATGCTTATAAACATAGCACTATTTTTACCTTGAATAATGCATGGCTTGGTGGCCTGCAATATTAAAATAGAAGTCTGTTGTGTGCTTCATTTCATTGGTGTGCCCAGTGGCCTCAATCCAGTGTCCTATTGGGAGACAATACACACCATCCACCAAGTTGTTTTCATTGTAAGTACAGCAACGGTCATGATGAGGGCCATTGCCTAGAACAAGAAGAAATGATAAACAAAGCAATTAAATCAGTGTTTGGTTTAAACATCCTCAAAGCGGCTGATACAAAATTAATAGCAAGAAAAAAAAAAGATAAAGCTACTTAATCTACACATTTCAGTATAAACAAAAAAGACTAGAGTGAAAAACAGAACAGTAGGAATTTGTAAAGAGCTACTTATGAAAATCAGTGTTTTACTCCCTTTGAGTACATGGGTTATAAAAAGCATGTTAACTTTCAGAGTTTCATGGTACCTCTCAGTGCTCTAAGAGGCAATTATGAATCACTTTGCAGGCTGAGAAACTCCTAAAAAAAGTTTTTAAAGCTATTAATGCCCCTGTATTACACAATTCTATTTTTTTGGTATGCAAATTTATAAATTAAATCAGGAATAAAGTGTTTTAGTATCAGCTCAACCAAAAAATGCATAATTACAAATAAATGCATCAATACATAATAAATGATCACATCAAATCTACTTTACAGGTAAAACAGTTATTATCATTATTTTCAAATGAGGAAAATAAGTCTCACAGAGATTAACTAGCTTGCCCAAGGTCATAGAACTAGTAGTGCGGCGCTAGTAGCAACCTGCCTCTCCTAGTCCCCCACCTTTTCGGCATGATGCCTTTGTGATGCTCCCTGCTGATGTCATATGCACAAAGACACACCATCTTCCTTAGAGTGCCATGGATCAAAGGAAGCAGAGACACATCTCTAAAAATATTATTTGCCTATTTCACGATTTCTGTGCAGTATCAACTACACTAGTTGCTATGGTATGAATGTTTTTGTTCCCCCAAAATTTATATGTTGAATTCCGAACACCTAAGGTGTTGGTATTAGGAGCTGGGGCCCTTAGGAGATGATTAGGTCATAAAGAAGAACCCTCACCAATGTGATTAGCTCCCTTATAAAAGAAGGATGAAAGAAACCCCTCGCTCCGTTCCACCATGTGAGAAAACAGCATGTCGCCGCCGTCTATGAACCAGAAAGTGAGCCCTCACCAATCACTGAATCTGGTATGCCTCAATTTTAGACCCCCCCAGCATCCAGAACCGTGAGCAATAAATTTCTATTGTTTATAAGCTAACCAACATATGGTGTTTTGTTTACAGCAGCCCAAATGGTCTTAGATACTAGTAAACCTTGATTTCTATAAAAATTATAATTCATACATTATTTTTATTACCTTTTCATTATCCCATTTCAAATCATGCCTTTCTTTATACTACCTAATTATAATATACTGTAAGAAAGACATGTAAGCAAACTAAATGTATGAGTGATTTACAAAAATAAATCACATCTGTTATGAATATAAAAATGTGATTCATTTGTTCTTTTCTCCTTGCTCTGTCTTACAAAATATTTAACCTAAATTTGCTTGGCATAAGCTCTCAAAACATCCTGAAATTATTTGGTGTTTCTTTGAGTTATAACTCCTTCCATCAGACAGAAGGTACAGGATGACTCCCTTAATAAACCATTATTGATCTTCCTAGATCCGTCACCTCTTTTTTCTCTTAATGGATGTTTTTTCTCAATGACTACAAGGCACTGCACCACATCTCTATTATCCTTCATTTTTAATAGATAAAATCCAAACTATACTAGCAACTTCACTTCTAGAAACATATCCAACAGAAATATTAATAAGAAAAAAGAATCTCTGATGCATACAGAGATACATGTGTATAGTAATACTATTTTAATAGAAAATACTGTAAACCATAAGTTTTTTTCATTCTTCTACAAATGTTTATTGAGGCAGGTACTATGCTAGGTCATGTTAAGAACTCAGATATTTATCATAAGAGCAACTAAAAATTTGAAATATTCTAAGCAGGCATGTAACATAACCAGATTTTATTTTGAGGATACCTCTCTGGCTACAGAGTAAAAAAGTAATTTAAGAACAATCAGACAGAAGCAGAGAGTCCATTTTAAAAACTACTGTATTGGCCTAGGTAGTTTATGATGAAGCTTGGTCACAGACATTGAAAGGATTACGTAGATTCAGGAGGGAAAAGCCACAGGACTTGATTAATTGGAAAAGGAAGGTGAAAATGAAAGGGGATCAATAATGACTCCTAAGCTTCTAGCGAAAATAATTCAATATACAGTGGTACTATTCACTGAGATGCAAAATCTGAAAGAGGCTGTAAGGAAAGATCATCTATCCAGTTTTGGCAATGTTGGGTTGGGAGTGCTCTTTAGATATCCAAAAGGAGTCGTCAAACA
The DNA here is from genome assembly GCF_002776525.5 of Piliocolobus tephrosceles. Lineage (NCBI taxonomy): Eukaryota > Metazoa > Chordata > Mammalia > Primates > Cercopithecidae > Piliocolobus > Piliocolobus tephrosceles. The sequence continues at coordinate 46,021,005 of NC_045438.1, forward strand.
GAGAGCTGGAGTTATTGATTTGATATTAAGACCAGAAATCTGAACTAGAAACATAAATATATGAGTAATTTGAGTGTAAATGGTAATTGAAATAGGAACATAGATGAGTCACAAAGCAAAACAATATGAATTCAGGAAAAACGTTCTAGAACAAAGTCTGAAAGTCTTTCAATGTTTAACAGCCAGAGATAGAAGGATAAACTTACAAAAGATGAATAGAGAGAGAAGCTGAAAAGAAAAAGCAGGAGTGACTAAGTGAAGTGGCAGAGCATGACTGAAAGTGTAAACATAGACTACAAACTGGATGTGGTTACTTCTAGGAAATGGAATTGGATGGAGGGGAACTGTCATAGTCAACTGGTTTGAATTGATTGGATTACTTACAAGGAGTGGGTTTTTTTTTTTTTTAGTTTAATAAAAGAATATCTGTGGCTCCCATTGGTCAGTACAATTGACTTACAACACTGAATTATTACCTATTAAAAATATAATTGTTGAAGAGATCAAATATTCATAAATTATAATGGTCAAGAAGAATTATTTATGTATCATCATCTTCATAAGAATTCTTCATTCCTACAATGATTTCTTTAATTGCTCATTTTTATACATTTGTGTTTTAGGCAACATTTAAAAAAATCTTTCATGGATAGTTACCTGAGTTATTAAAAATATGTTCTAATAGTTAAAATGTCCTTTAGAGGATGGGTTTTTGTCTTTTTAATTTCACCTAATGAAATGGCAAAAATGAATAGTAAAATAATTTTGGTTTTGGAGATTTCTGCATGTAGAACTATGGAATAAATGTACTTTCCCCTAGTCCTCCCACTAAGTATAATTTAAAACCCTGAAAATTATAAATAAACAAACATAAGATAACTTTGAAAGGCAAAGAGAAGACAGACCATCCAGAGACACTGAGACCTAAGGAAAGACCTAAGTATTGAGTTCCATGCATTTTCTTTTTGCCTTATATATCCCAGACTTAGATCTGAAGAAGCCAGCAGCTTGGTAACACAAGGACGGCAAAAAGAAAATATGAGAAAAGTCCACTCTCTCTAACCAAATGAAAAGACAAGCCTAGCCAGACAGAAATCTGTTTGATAATAACTACACTACTCCAGTCAAACCCACTGAAAAAATGTGGCCCCACACCCACCCAGGCCATCAAAGGCCAAGCATGGGTAGACTTCCACTTTTGCTTGCCAAGCTGTACTGCAGCGCCTCAACTCACTCACTACCATGGTGTCAGAAAAGGATGAGTAGGGGTCTGAAACTTTCAGCATCACCCTTGGCAACGCAGTGGAGTCCAAGTGGAAAGGTGGACTTCCACCTCCATTTGGCAGTAACGAGGTGCCCCTCCTTCCCACTGAGATCGTGTCACAGGTGACCTAGTAGAAAGTCAAGATTTTCACCTCCTTCCCGCCTCACCATCAGTGGATGCCATGTGGGAAGCAGTAACAAGGCATTCCTCCCTCTCTCAGGCAGAGAGCTATCAATGGAGGCCTAGTGGAGAGCTAGAACTACCACCTCGCTCAGGGAGGAGTCTATTTGGTTTGGTTATGAATGCAAACAGTGTGAGGAACTGGGTAATAAGGTGAGACCTCCATTCTTCTGCTGGAGTGGTGTCAGAAGAATTCAGTTAAAATCGAAGGTTTACATAAGAGCTAACCTCATTATATAATACCCCAAATGTCCAGGTTTCAATAAAATATCACCCATTACATCAATAACCTCTAAGATCTAAAACTAAATGGAAAAAAAAAGATGCCTGATAAAGGCCAACACCAACAGAACAATAAAGTTAGAATTATGTGATAAATATTTTAAAGCCTCAGTAACCCATTAGAATACATTTCAAACAAATGAAGAATCAGAACATCTCAGCAATAGAATGGAAGACGAAAAGAGGAACTAAATAGTAGTTTTAGAACTGAAAAAACACAATATTTGAAATTTTAAAAACTCAATAGATGGGTCTAAGAGCAATATGGAAGGGACACAGGAAAAAATTTCACAAACTTAAAGATAAAACCATGGAAATTACCCAATCTAAACAGCAAACAACAGAGAAAGTTGGTTGAATTAAAAAAAAAAAAAAGAAAAGAAAAGAAAAAAAAAAGAAAAAAACCAGACCCTTAGGGACAAGTGGTACTATTAACAAAATATCTAAATTTATGTAATTGGAGTCTAGAAGAAGAGGGAAAAGATAGTAGGGCTTGAGAGTACTTGAGAAAACAATGCCTGAAAACTTTTCTAATTTGTCAAGAGGCAAAACCTACAAATTCAAGAAGGTGAGCAAAGTCCAAACAACGTAAACCCAAATAAATCAATACTGAGACATGACATATTTAAACTTCTGAAAACTAAAGACAGAGAAAGTAATAAAAGTAGCCAGAGAAAAACAGCAATGTAAAGGAAAAAATATTCTAATATGAGCAGATTTCTCATCAGAAGTCACCAAAGGAAGTGCATTTTTCAAGTGCTGTAAAAAAGAACAACGGTCAACCAAGAGTCTTACTTTGTGACTATTTCCTTCAGGAAAAAAAGGGAAAATCAAAATATGCTGAATGAAGGAAAACTAAGAAAATTTTGCCAGCTGAATTATCTTAAAAATGACTAACAGAAGATGTCTAAACAAAAAGAAACTCTCTGAAAACAGGAAGAATAAGCACAGTAAACAAAAATATAAGTAAATAAGCAAACATTCTAACATTGTCTGATGTTCTACATGTATGTAAAGGAAATATTTAAGGCAATTATATTGCAAATGAGGAAGGGCAAAGGAATGAAAAAGGGGGTAAGTTTTCTAAAATTCACTCAAACTCATAAAAGGTTAATACCAGTCAACTATGATGTTAGGTATATAATATATATAATGTATATAGAAATTTTATGTGTAAATCAAAACAGAATTCTAAAAAAAGTTCAATTATGAACCAGACATGCCATACAATCACAGAAAAAGGAGGAAGAGAAAACAACCAGAAACAAAAAATAAAACAGCAAACTTAGGCTCTAACATACCAATAATTATGTTAAATGTAAATAGTCTAAATACACCAATCAAAATACAAAAGTTGGCAGAGTAATTTTTAAGTGAATCAATTATATGCTGTATAGAAGTAATTCACTTCAAATTATATAGGCAGGTGGGAAGTAAAATCATAGAAAAAGATATACTATGCAAACATTAATCAAAAAGCAGGAGTAGTTATATTACTATTATATAAAGTATACTTTATTTTCTTTACTCCAAGAAAATTACTAGAGAGGGGAAATTATGCAATGTTTAAAGTATCACTGTAACAAGAAGACACGGCAACTTTAACTGTGTATATATCAAACAGTAAGATTGTTAAATATGTAAAGCAAAAAACAGAGAGAACTGAAAGAATTTTAAAAACCCAGAATTATAGTTTGAGACCTCAAAACCACTGTTAGAGCAATTAGACAGAAAATCAGCAGGGATATTAGAAACCTCAAGAGCACCATCAACCAACACTATCTAGTTGACATTTATACAGCACCCAGTATAGCAGAATGCACATGTTCATGTTCACAGTACATAAACCAAGATAGAACATATCCTGTATCATAAAACAACTTCAAATTTTTAGAAAACTTAAAACATACAAATAGTGTTTTCTGACATTAACAGAATCAAACTAGAAATCAATAATAAATAGTTTTAGGTTTTATATTTAGGTTTTTAATCTATTTTGTGTTAACTTTTCTATACGGTATATGGAAGGGGTCCAGTTTCAAGGGTCCTTTCCCCATTGCTTATTTTGTTAACTGTGTCAAAGACCAGATGGTTTTAGGTGTCCGGCATTATTTCTGGGCTCTCTATTCTGTTCCATTGGTCTATGTGTCCATTTTGGTATAAGTACCATACTGTTTTGGTTACAATAGCCTTGTAGTATAGTTTGAAGTCAAGTAATGCGATGTCTCCAGCTTTGTTCTTTTTGCTTAGGATTGCTTTGGCTATTCGAGCTCTTTTTTGATTCCATATGAATTTTAAAAGTTTTTCTCTAATCCTGTGAAGAATTTTATTGGCAGATTGATGGGAATAGGGTTGAATCTATAAATTTCTTTGGGCAGTATGGCCATTTGAGCAATATTAATTCTTCTTATCCAGGAGCATGGAATGTTTTGTTTGTTTGTGTCATCCCTGACTCCTTTGACCAGTATTTTATAATTCCTGTTGCAGAATTCTTTCATGTCTCTGGTTAGCTGTATTCCTAGGTATTTTATTCTATTTACGGCTATTGTAAATGGGATTTTATTCTTGATTTGGCTCTCAGCTTGGATGCTGTTGGTATATAGAAATGCTATAATTTTCACATGCTGATTTTGTATCCTAAAACTTTGCTCAAGTTGTTTATCAGAACAAGGAGCTTTTGGGTAGAGACTGTGAGGTTTTCTAGGTACAGAATCATATCATATGCCAACAGGGATAGTTTGACTTCCTGTCTTCCTATTTGGACGTAGAGGCAATCATTCTAAGAGAAATAACTTAGAAAGTCTAATACCACATATTCTCACTTATAAGTAAAAGCTAAGCATTGGATATACATGGACATACAAAGTGAAATAATAAACATTAGAGACTTCAAAAGGTGGGGAGATAGGAAGAGGTGAGGGATGAAAAATTACCTATTCAGTACAATGTACACTATTCAGGTGACAAACACACTAAAAGCCTAGACTTCACGACTGTGCAATATGTCCATGTAATGAAACTGTACTTGTACTTCTAAATCTGTAAAAGTTAAAATTAAAAGATAAATTTATTAAAATTAAAATTTTAAAAGTAAACATATAAATCGCTCACTATGTTGGGATAAACTAATCTGTATTTTTGGTAGAAAAGTAGAAAATTATTGGTTTAATTAACAAAAACATCTATTTCTTCAGAACAGTTTTAGCTACTTTGTTATTTGTTCATCAAGGCAAGTAAGGTGGTTGCAAACAAAGTGAGTAAATGTGCAGGAGTAAGGGAAGTGCTGTCTGGCACTCCAATTAAAGTCACAGAAATAACCCTAGAATTTAAAAACTCACAACTAACTCATTATTTTACATAGTTCTCTTAAGTTTGAGAGTTTGGCTTAAAATATGTTTATTTCTTAATAAAGCCAAAAGTTTTGAAATTATGTTGGTTAAATATCTATTGGATAGGTGTAGTCTCCTTAAGCAAAATAACATTTACAATATTTTATTTGAACTATCCTCTTTGGGTTTTAATTATTTTAAGTGTTTCATTTCTAGCATATGAACAGAAGTTTTGATTCTAACACATTAATCTCTAATTTTAACTATTAACTCACCCACATCTGTTCTCTCTCATGCCCCATATGTTACTGCCTCAGAAGCTATTATTGCATAAAGTTGCACAAACACGGTATAGTCATTACAAACTCTTTGGCACTTTGCTGTTCTCTTCTAATGGCAAAAACGAAATAAAAAGCACAAAAAATCTTTTTGTTCAACCAACTGCCTCTTTGAGATGATGAATCCTGTTCCAGTTGAGCACTTTGATGAATGGCAAAATGCAAAGGTTTAAAAAATAGCTGAGTTCAGGGGTAATCATAGATATAGCTAAACTGTCCTTCCTAATGAAATGTAAACCTGAGATATAATCAGTGAAGGAGAGGATGAAGTAAGGGGTGTTAAGACTGACAAGAAGAAGGAAAGGTGAGATGCAGAAAGAGAAGAAAGAAGATCCAGCTAGAAAAACTATGTAAGAATAAATGATAGTCAAAATACCCTGATCATGAGACCACCAAAGAGCAGTTAATGGCAAGCATTTTTTAATATTTAATTTGAAGTTTTTTGCATTTCTGTAATATTTCTCTCTTCTCCTTCTCCCCAACTGTCAGTACAACCTACCACATTCACAAACAGATTTCTAGAGTGGAAGGAGAGAATATGGTTCCAAGATGACAAAGGGCTAATTTCCAGAATCTACAAAGAACTCAAACAAATATACAAGAAAAAAACAAACAACCCCATCCAAAAGTGGGGAAAGGATATGAACAGACATTTCTCAAAAGAAGACATTCATACAGCCAACAGACACATGAAAAAATGCTCATCATCACT
>NC_045438.1:46037109-46154800 GCF_002776525.5 Piliocolobus tephrosceles
CCAAGTCTTTGCTATTGTGAATAGTGCCGCAATAAACATACGTGTGCATGTGTCTTTGTAGTAGAATAATTTATAATCCTTTGGGTATATACCCAGTAGTGGGATGGCTGGGTCATATGGTACAAATATACAAGAAAAAACCAAACAACCCCATCAAAAAGTGGGGAAAGGATATGAGCAGACATTTCTCAAAAGAAGACATTCATACAGCTAACAGACACATGAAAAAATGCTCATCATCACTTGCCATTAGAGAAATGCAAATCAAAACCACAATGAGATACCATCTCACACCAGTTAGAATGGCAATCATGAAAAAATCAGGAAACAACAGGTGTTGGAGAGGATGTGGAGAAACAGGAACACTTTTACACTGTTGGTGGGATTATAAACTAGTTCAACCATTATGGAAAACAGTATGGCAATTCCTCAAGGATCTAGAAGAAGGTATTTTTTTAATGCCAAGCATTTACATTAGTTAATGATTCATGATGATAAACACACTTCAAAATAGGAAGCATCTCAAAAGTTATAGATTATGCTGAAAAAATTCCACAATGGCATTACCAATTATGCTTTCATTTAAAACTAAACACAATAACAGAGCTTTCCTTGATATATAATTTTAAAATCAAATCTGAAACTTAAATTATTCTTAATAGGCTTGACTCGAACCATCAAGATTGAATTATTAATAATTCATTCAATGTGATAACAATCTAAAGAGATGCCAAAAGATTTGGCCACTTAATTTGATATGATCAAATCTTTTGGTAGCTTATTATACCATGACTAAAGATCAACCTATTAAAATGTGCCATCTGCGTATTATTGGAAACATTTGCTGGATACCGAAATTTACTTTCTATGTCACATGCAGAGATGTTTATTTTTGTGTTTAATAAATTTTTTTTTTTTTTTTTTTTTTTTTTTTTGAGAAGGAGTCTTGCTCTGTCGCCCGGGCTGGAGTGCAGTGGCCGGATCTCAGCTCACTGCAAGCTCCACCCCCCGGGTTTACACCATTCTCCTGCCTCAGCCTCCCGAGTAGCTGGGACTACAGGTGCCTGCCACCTCGCCCGGCTAGTTTTTTGTATTTTTTAGTAGAGACGGGGTTTCACCATGTTAGCCAGGATGGTCTCGATCTCCTGACCTCGTGATCCACCTGTCTCAGCCTCCCAAAGTGCTGGGATTACAGGCTTGAGCCACCGCACCCGGCCGTGTTTAATAAATTTTGATTTAATTATTCTAATAATCTTTAATGTTGATTTTCCTACTATTGTTAAAACAATTTTCATGGCAGTGTCTAGACTTTTGTTGTTGTTGTTAAAACTGGTAGTTCGTTTTTTTTTTCTCTTCAGGGCACTGTCAGAATTAACTAGAAATTTCCCTATTTATAGCCTGAACACAAATCCAAGTCATATGTTAAAAATAGATAAAGCATCTATATCAGTATTAGTCTCATTGTATAAGCAAATTTTTCTAACCACATTTTGTACTTCATTTTGTATACCTCGAAGCCCACACACACACAAAAACCTATCTTTGTGCACTTAAATATACAAATAATGCTGAGGCAGAAGGAGATAACTTCCCCAGTAGCTATATCTCAACAGTGTCCAATATTTAGATGCAGGGAACACAGAATAGTTATATTCATCCTGGAACTCTTCAGAACATTGAGAAATATTTTACATTTAATTCCATCCTAACCCAGCTAGTTAGGTAAACATGCATTTTGGCAGTTTCATAGTAAGAACATATTTTGGCATAAAATGTCTTCAATTAAGATTTTCCAGAATGTGGACTAAATAATTTAGTAAAACATTCCCTTCAGTTCATCTAGTTCTGCTGCAAAAACAATCCCTGATAGCTTCACACATTGGTTTCTTCCATGGCAAAAACATTTTATGAATATTAAGAGCATATAGCTGACACGAATATCACATATGTACTGGAAAGAAACTAGAAATACACAGCTAGTTGAAATGGAGGATAAAATGATCAAATACAATCTTTAAAGATAAAATTGAGAAACTAGGTTTTTTTAAATCCTTCTAATAAGACATTATAAATTGAAAATAAAGGAGGGTGTAATCCTGGTAATTAGATTATCCTAAAATTTGCTGTAATCATAAACTACACATGTATAAGAAACAACAGAAAAAGAATTTTCTTTCTTTCAGAACTATGTCTGGTTGCAAGCAACAGAAAATCTGACTAACAGTGACCTAAACAAATATTAATATAAGACTCTGTCTTACATAACTAGAGGTGAGAAGCCAGGTAGCCCAGAGCTGGTTAATACTAAGCTCTTCCTAAATGTCTGCTTTCCCATCTTTCACATGCTAACTTTTTGTCATGCTTCTAACCTCATGTTCAGAAGGTCACCTCTAGGCATCATGTCTGCAGTCCTGGCCATGAAGAAGGGTGAAGGGTCATGCCAGCTAAGCCTCTGTTCCTTTTCATGAGAAAAGCAAAAGCATTCCTGAGAGCCTCGCCTTCCCATATCTCATGAGCCAGAACTAGGTGACATCAACATCCTTAGGCTAATTGCTACCCAAGAGGGGTGAGATTACCATAACTGATTACAGCAATGATTCATTCCATTGCTACCTAAAGAAATTAGGATTCTGTTGGCCGTGGAGAGTGGAGAGGATCAAATAATGGTGATAGTGATGGGTTGGAACACATTATCTTTCTCCAGCAAATAATTCTGGAGGATAAATATTTCCTTAGGTGTCACATCACTACCTGATTTAATTCAAAAGTATTCCATGTATTATATTTTTAATTGCACCTGATTTTTATTTAAACAAGTCAGCAGTAAAAGTAGGAGCATTTTAATGTACTTTTAAAACTTGCCAATTGCCACACACACACACAAAAAGCGAGCAAGAAAGAGAGTACCAGTTATTTGTCTAGTTCTTGATTGTGTCTGGCTTGTACAACCTCTTTGCTATAACATAGAATCTTCTCCTTCTATTCCTGGCTTTAAATCTCCCCAAATCCCTCCTCTTCCAGGTTTCCAATCATCTCTGCCCCACCAGCATCTATTCTTATTGCCTTCTCTTGCCTCTAGCTAGCCCTGTGCTCACTCAGCACTCTTACTTCCCTATTCATTCTTCAGTGTCCTGCAATATGGCATCTGCACTCAATGCTCTACTGAAAAAACTTTAAACTAAGTCATCTGCTAGTTTCCATAATAATTTTTCATATATCTTTACCTGTGTGCAATATTTAATGAGAGTGACCACCCTCTGTCAAAACTCTCCTTTGTGGGTTCTATAAAACTTATTTCTTGAAAGGCAGTACTTTATAGAAGTTAAGTGCATGGGCTCAAGATTCAGACTTAGACTTCATTCCAAGTTGTACAATTTATTCTTTGTTAACAGTAATGAGAAAATCATTTAAGCAAACTGTGTCTGTTTTCTTATTTGCAAAAAGAAAAAAGAAAAAGCCTATCTGCCTCATAGGGCTGTTGTGAGAGAATTCAATGAGATAATCCATTTAAAAGATTTAACATAGGAACTATCACAGTTTATGTTCAACAACTCAATAACAGCTCTTAACTATTACCTTACATTTCTTCCAGTCCTCCTAGTCTTTGCAAAACTGTACACTGACTTGCAAAAGAGGTATACTACTAAAACAAACTCCAATTATTTTAACAACAACCTTGTTCAGACCTACATGTATCAAGACAAGACCATAATCACAGTAACTCCACATGGGCTTATGTGTTTCCAAGATACAAGATTTTTCATTAACTCATGTAGTTTGCAATTTCTCACCAACCCCTGCCCAACCATGCTAGCTTTACCCTAAAACTGAAACCACAAACTCTTTTCTGTTTGACTTTTGATCAATGCAATTTCTCTTGTTTTCTATTTTTACAAAATAACTTCTTAATGCAAATGTAAGAGTTAACTTTCACTAAACTATTCTTATTGGCTTATTCCTATCTGTGGGACAAAATATTTTGAATAGTGCTCATCTTAAACAAAATACCAGCTATTTATCTCCCAACTTTCTCTTATCAGCAAATTTGATAAACATGTTTCTTTTGTTTTGTTTTGTTTTGAGACTGAGTCTCACTCTGTGGCCCAGGCTGTAGTGCAGTGGCGCGATCTCAGCTCACTGCAAGCTCTGCCTCCTGGGTTTATGCCCTTCTCCTGCCTCAGCGTCCCGAGTAGCTGGAACGACAGGCGCCTGCCACCACGCCTGGCTAGTTTTTTATGTTTTTTAGCAGCGACGGGGTTTCACCGTGTTAGCCAGAATCAACACATTAGGTTGCCTAATTTATATATATGTAAACCTGCAAACAGTTGAGGACAACAAAGCCAGAAAGTGCACTAACCACATATATAACCAAAATATGTAACTTCACTAAACTGCATGTTATTTTTATAGCTCAATAACATTTGCTCCAGCTGGAAGGGTGCATGTTGTTCTTTCCCTCTGCTAATGCTGGAAGGTTAAGTCTCAGACAAGAAGCTCTAACGAAAGCCTTTATACTAAATCCAATCAACACTGATGGCCTAGGTAGCCACTGGAGAAAAACAGAGCAACTATACCTACAATGCACTAAAAGACCATGGCAGACACCACATAGAGATTAGAATAACATGCCCTTGTACTTCTAATCCAAAGAAATGTGTATACGCATGTGTTAGTGTTGTATATTAATAAGATGGTTTTGTTTCAATATATTCAATAATTTTATATTATATAATTGCTTGCTATGTTTAAGAATTATATGTAATAAATATAAATTATTTGGAGAGGTTACTTGCTATAGTTCAAATGTTTGTGCTGTTCCAAAATTTATGTTTAAACTTAATCCCCAATCCAATGATACTGAGGTAGGGACTTTTAAAAGTGATTAAGTCATGAGGGCTCCACCCTCATTAGTGGGATTAGTGTCTTTATAAAAGGGCTTGAGGGAATGAGTTCATCCCTTTTCCCCTCTGCCATGTGAGGCTGCAGCAAGGAGGTATAATCTTGGAAGCAAAGAGAAAGCCAAATCTATTAATACTGGTGCCTTAATCTTTGACTTCCCAGCCTCCAGAACTGTGAGAAATAAATTTCTTTTATTTGTAAATTACCCAATCTAAGCTATTTTTGTTATACCAGCCTGAAAGGGCTAAGACACTACTTCTGACTGGTTTTCATATTACTACACCAAAGTCAATGTAGTGAATGTATCATGGTTTATTGTAGAACTAAAACTGCCATAATTTTGTCAGAAATCCAAGAAAATGGTACAGTACTAAGATAGGAAGTGGCAGGAGAAGAGCAGGCAAAAGTAAATAATTGCCAGATTGTGAGAAACCAGAAAGACCATACTAAGGAACTAGAAAATCATCTCATATGGTTTGGCTGTGTCCTCACCCAAACCTCATCTTGAATTGTAGCTCCCACAATATCCATGTGTCATGAGAGGAACTTGGTGGAAGGTCAATGCATCATGGGCGTGGGTTTTTCCCTGTGCTATTTTCGTGATAATGAATAAGTCTCATGAGATCTGATGGTTTCATAAAGGGGCATACCCTTGTACATGTGCTCTTTCCTGCTGCCATGTAAGACATGACTTTGCCCTTCTTTTGCCTTCCACCATGATTATGAGGTCTCCTCAGCCATGTAGAACTATGAGTCAGTTCAACCTCCTTCCTTTTGTTATAAATTACTGAGTCTCAGATATGTCTTTATTAGCAGCATGAGAACAGACTAATATAGCAAATTGGTACCAGTAGAGTGGGGTGCTGCTATAAAGATACTTTAAAATGTGAAAGTGATTTTGGAACTGGGTAATAGGCAGAAGCTGGAACAGTTTGGAGGGCTCAGAAGAAGACAGAAAAATGTGGGAAAATTTGGAACTTCCTAGAGACTTGTTGAATGGCTTTGACCAAAATGATCATAGTAATATGGACAATAAAGTCCAGACTAAGGTGGTCTCAGATGGAGATGAGGAACTTGTTGGGGACTGGAGTAAAGGTCACTCTTGCTTTGCAAAGATGCTGGCACCATTTTGGCCCTGCCCTAGAGATCTGTGGAACTTTGAACTTGAGAGCGATGACTTAGGATATCTGATGGAAGAAATTTCTAAGCAGTGAAGTATTCAAGAGGAGGAAGAGCATAAAAGGTTGGAAAATTTGCAGACTGATGATGCACTAGAAAAGAAAACCCATTTTCTCGGGAGAAATACAAGCTAGCTGCAGAAATTTGCATAAGTAATTATGAGCCAAAAGTTAATCTCCAAGACAACAGGAAAATGTCTCCAGGAATGTTAGAGACTTTTGTAGCAGCCCCTGCCATCACAGGTCTGGAGAAGTAGGAGGAAAAAATGGTTTCGTGGGCCAGGCCCAGGGCCCACTGCTGTATGCAGTCTAGAAACTTGGTCCCCTGTGTGCCAGTCACTCCAGCCATGGCCAAAAGGGGCCAAGGTACAGCTCAAGCCATGGCTTCAGGGGGTATAAGCCCAAAGCATTGGCAGCTTCAGTGTGGTGTTGAGTCTGTGGATGCATGGAAGTCAAGAACTGAGGTTTGGGAACCTCTACCTAGATTTCAGAGAATGTATGAAAAGCCTGGATGCCCAGGAAGAAGTTTGCTGCAGGGGCAGGGCCCTCATGCAGAACTTCTGCTAGGGCAAAGCAAAAGAAAAATGTGGGATTGGAGAACCCACACAGAGTCCTCACTGGTGCACTGCCTAATGGAGCTGTTAGAAGAGGGCCACCAACCTCCAGACCTCAGAATGGTGGATCCACCAACAGCTTGCACTGTGTACCTAGAAAAGCCACAGACACTCAACACCAGCCCATGAAAGCAGCCAGGAGTGGGGCTGGACACTTCAGAGTCACAGGGAAGGAGCTGCCCAAGATCATGGGAGCCCACTTCTTGCATCAATGTGACCTAGATGTGAGATATAAAGTCAAAGGAGATCATTTTGGAACTTTAAGGTTTAATGACTGCCCTATTGGGTTTTAGACTTCATGGTGCCTGTAGCCCCTTAATTTTGGTATATTTCTCCCATTTTGAACTGGTGTATTTACCCACTGCCTGCATCCCCATTTTATCTGGGAAGTAACTAACTTGCTTTTGATTTGACAAGCTCCTAGGCAGAAGGGGCTTGCCTTGTCTCAGATGAGACTTAGGATTGTGGATTTTTGAGTTAATACTAAAATGAGTTAAGACTTTGGTGGACTGTTGGGAAGGCATAATTGGTTTTGAAATGTGAAGACATAAGATTTTGGAGGGGCTAGGGTAGAAGGATATGGTTTGGCTGTGTCCCCACCCAAATCTCATCTTGAATTGTAGCTCCCATTATTCCCATATGTCATGGGACGGACCTGGTGGGAGGTAACTGAATCAAGGGGAAGGCTTCTCTCATATTGTTCTCATGATAGTGAATAAGTCTCACGATATCTGATGGTTTTACAAAGGGGAGTTCCCCTGCACACACTCTCTGGCCTGCCGCCAAGTAAGATGTGACTTTGCTCCTCTTTTGCCTTCTGCCATGATTATGAGGCCTCCCCAGCCATGTGGAACTATGAGACAATCAAAGCTCATTTATTTATAAATTACACAATCTCAAATATGTCTTTATTAGCAGTGTAAGAACAGACTAATACATCATCTAAATATTTTGATTACACATATGACATTATCCCATCTGTATTTTAGAAATATAATTCTAGTAGCATGTAGAGGAAGGATTGAATAGAGAAGAAACACAAATGAGATCCTGTAGAAGTTCTTTAGATCATGTAGAAGGCATGAGGAAACAATCCAGGGCAGAAGGAGCAGGATAAAACTCAAAAGGATTGGGAGATTGAAACATTGCAACTGCAGAGTCTCTAACAGTGGTCTTCCAAACCAGTTGATTATCAAAAGCACCTGGGGAAATTATAAAGTTTGCATTCCCTGGCCAATCTCAGAACTATTAAATTAAAATTTAAAGGATGTGGTTGCAGAAATACTCATTACACCACAGAAGCTTATAATACAGGCAGGGCAGCCTACAAAAGTTCTGTTTCCACACACTTGAATGACTGAGCTGCAGTGTCTTTAAATCAGGAACACAGAAAAAGGATCTTTACAGAGATTGATAATGAGTTGAGGTTTGAGCATCTTGAAATTAAGCTACTTACAGGACACCCAGATGTAAAAGTCTTGTAGACAAGAGGATATATAGGTCTGGAGCCCAGAAGAGAGATTAGAACTAGAGATACAACATCCTAGGATTAGATAAGGTCCTCCAGAGAAAGAATTTAGCTTCAGATAAGAGATGATCTCATGAAAAAGCCAAAAGAGCACCTAAATCTAAGACAAGTGTGCAGATAGATGATAATATTAAAGTTGCCAAAGGAAGGATAAATATACCTAACAGATAATTCCATTAAATCAAATGTCTTTTAGAAAAATTTCATGTCATTTTTCATTGGCCTAATAGAGCTTAAAAATTTTCAAGGATGTTATAATGCATTGTTCCTCAAAAAAAAAAAATTCCAGTGGGAAACATGAGCAGGTCTTCAAAAAGTTAACAGAGTGAATTTCTTAACCCGGAGTTCTAATTTGATTGCACTGTGGTCTGAGAGACAGTTTGTTATAATTTCTGTTCTTTTACATTTGCTGAGGAGTGCTTTACTTCCAACTATGTGGTCAGTTTTGGAATAACTGCGATGTAGCGCTGAGAACAATTTATATTCTGTTGATTTGGGATGGAATCACTTAACTACATGGAAACAGAACAATCTGTTCCTGAATGACTACTGAGTACATAATGAAATGAAGGCAGAAATAAGATGATCTTTAAAACCAAAGAGAAAAAAGAAACATCATACCAAAATCTGTGGGACACATTTAAAGCAGTGTATAGAGGGAAATTTATAGCACTAAATGCCCACAAGAGAAAGCAGGAAAGATCTAAAATTGACACCCTATTTTAACAATTAAAAGAATTAGAAAAGCAAGAGCAAACACATTCAAAAGCTAGCAGAAGGCAAGAAAAAACTACTATCAGAGCAGAACTGAAAGAGATAGAGACACAAAACACCCTTCAAGAAATCAGTGGATCCAGGAGCTGATTTTTGGAAAAGATCAACAAAATTGATAGACTGCTAGCAAGAATAATAAAGAAGAAAAGAGAGAAGAATCAAATAGAGTCAATAAAAAAATGATAAAGGGGATATCACCACTGATCCCACAGAAATACAAAGTACCATCAAGAATACTATAAACACCTCTAGGCAAATAAACTAGAAAATCTAGAAGAAATGGACACATTCCCGGACCCATACACTCTCCTAAGACTAAACCCAGAAGAAGTTGAATCCCTGAATAGACCAATAACAGGTTTTGAAATTGAGGCAATAATTAATAGCCTACCAACCAAAAAAAGTCCAGAACAAGAAGGATTCATAACCGAATTCTACCAGAGGTACAAGGAGAAGCTGGTACCATTCCTTCTGAAACTATTCAAATCAATAGAAAAAGAGGGAATCCTCCCTAACTCATTTTATGAGGCCAGCATCATCCTGATAGCAAAGCCTGGCAGAGACACAACAAAAAAAGAGAATTTTAGACCAATATCCCTGATGAACATCGATGCAAAAATCCTCAATAAAATACTGGTAAACCAGATCCAGCAGCACATCAAAAAGCTTATCCACCATGGGCTTCATCCCTGGGATGCAAGGCTGGTTCAACATATGCAAATCAATAAATGTAATCCAGTATATAAGCAGAACCAAAGACAAAAACCACATGATTATCTCAATAGATGCAGAAGAGGCCTTTGACAAAATTCAACAGCACTTCATGCTGAAAACTCTGAATAAATTAGGTATTGATGGGACGTATCTCAAAATAATAAGAGCTATTTATGACAAGCCCATAGCCAATATCATACTGAATGGGCAAAAAATGGAAGCATTCCCTTTGAAAACTGGCACAAGACATGGATTCCCTCCCTCACCACTCCTATTCAACGTAGTGCTGGAAGTTCCGACCAGGGCAATCAGGCAGGAGAAAGAAATAAAGGGTATTCAATTAGGAAAAGAGGAAGTCAAGTTGTCCCTGTTTGCAGATGACAAGATTGTATATTTAGAAAACCCCATTGTCTCAGCCACAAATCTCCTTAAGCTGATAAGCAACTTCAGCAAAGTCTCAGGATACAAAATCAATGTGCAAAAATCAAAGCATTCTTACACAACAATAACAGACAAACAGAGAGCCAAATCATGAGTGAACTCCCATTCATGATTGCTTCAGAGAGAATAAAATACCTAGGAATCCAATTTACAAGAGGTGTGAAGGACCTCTTCAAGGAGAACTACAAACCACTGCTCAATGAAATAAAAGAGGACACAAACAAATGGAAGACCATTCCATGCTCATGGTTAGAAAGAATCAATATTGTGAAAATGGTCATACTGCCCAACTTAATTTATAGATTGAATGCCATCCCCATCAAGCTACCAATGACTTTCTTCACAGAATTGGAAAAAACTGCTTTAAAGTTCATATGGAACCAAAAAAGAGCCTGCCTTGCCAAGTCAATCCTAAGCCAAAAGAAAAAAGAAGAAAAAGAAATGAACAAAGCCTTCAAGAAGTATGGCATTATGTAAAAAGATCAAATCTACGTCTGATTGGGGGGCCAGAAAGAGAAGGGAAAAATGGAACCAAGTTGGAAAACACTCTTCAGGATATCATTCAGGAGAATTTCCCTAACCTAGTAGGGCAGGCCAACATTCAAAGTCAGGAAATACAGAGAATGCCACAAAGATACTCCTCGAGAAGAGCAACTCCAAGACACATAATTGTCAGATTCACCAAAGTTGAAATGAAGGAAAAAATCTGAAGGGCACCAGAGAGAAAGGTCTGGTTACCCACAAAGGGAAGCCCATCAGACTAACAGCAGATCTCAGAAGAAAGTCTACAAGCCAGAAGAGAGTGGAGGCCAATATTCAACATTCTTAAAGAAAAGAATTTTAAACCCAGAATTTCATATCCAGCCAAACTAAGTTTCATAAGTGAAGGAGAAATAAAATCCTTTACAGATAAGCAAATGTTTAGAAATTTTGCCACCACGAGGCCTGCCTTACAAGAGATCCTGAAGGAAGCATTAAACATGGAAAGGAACAACCAGTACCAGCCATTGCAAAAACATGCCAAAATGTAAAGACCGTCGAGGCTAGGAAGAAACTGCATCAACTAATGAGCAAAATAACCAGTTAATATCATAATGGCAGGATCAAGTTCATACATAACAGTATTAACCTTAAATGTAAATGGACTAAATGATCCAATTAAAAGACACAGACTGGCAAACTGGATAAAGAGTCAAGACCCACCAGTTTGCTGTATTCAGGAGACCCATCTCACATGCAGAGATATACATAGGCTCAAAATAAAGGGATGGAGGAAGATCTACCAAGCAAATGGAGAACAAAAAAAAAGCAGGGGTTGCAATCCTAGTCTCTGATAAAACAGACTTTAAACCATCAAAGATCAAAAGAGACAAAGAAGGCCATTATAAAATGGCAAAGGGATCGATTCATCAGGAAGAGCTAACTATCCTAAATATAAATGCACCCAACACAGGAGCACCCAGATTCATAAAGCAGGTCCTTAGAGACTTACAAAGAGACTTAGATGCCCATACAATAATAATGGGAGACATTGACACCCCACTATCAACATTAGACAGATCAACAAGACAGAAAGTTAACAAGGATATCTAGGAATTGAACTCAACTCTGCACCAAGCAGACCTAATAGACATCTACAGAACTCTCCACCCAAAATCAACAGAATATACATTGTTCTCAGCATCACATCACACTTATTCCAAACTTGACCACATAATTGGAAGTAAAGCACTCCTCAGCAAATGTACAAGAACAGAAATTATAACAAACTCTCTCTCAGACCACAGTGCAATCAAACTAGAACTCAGGAATAAGAAACTCAACCAAAACCGCTCAACTACATGGAAACTGAACAACCTGCTCCTGAATGACTACTGGTACATAACAAAATGAAGGCAGAAATAAAGATGTTCTTTGAAACCAAAGAGAACAAAGATATAACATACCAGAATCTCTGGAACGCATTTAAAGCAGTGTGTAGAGGGAAATTTATAGCACTAAATGCCCACAAGAGAAAGCAGGAAAGATCTAAAATTGACACCCTAACATCACAATTAAAAGAACTAGAGAAGCAAGATCAAACACATTCAAAAGCTAGCAGAAGGCAAGAAATAACTAAGATCAGAGCAGAACTGAAGGAGATAGAGACACAAAAAACCCTCCAAAAAATCAATGAATCCAGGAGTTGGTTTTTTGAAAAGATCAATAAAATTGACAGACCGCTAGAAAGACTAATAAAGAAGAAAAGAGAGAAGAATCAAATAGATGCAATAAAAAATGATAAAGGGGCTATCACCACCGACCCCACAGAAATACAAACTACCATCAGAGAATACTATAAACACCTCTACGAAAATCAACTAGAAAATCTAGAAGAAATGGATAATTTCCTGGACACTTACACTCTCCCAAGACTAAACCAGGAAGAAGTTGAATCCCTGAATAGACCAATAGCAGGCTCTGAAATTGAGGCAATAATTAATAGCCTACCAACCAAAAAAAGTCCAGGACCAGATGGATTCACAGCTGAATTCTACCAGAGGTACAAGGAGGAGCTGGTACCATTCCTTCTGTAACTATTTCAATCAATAGAAAAAGAGGGAATCCTCCCTAACTCATTTTATGAGGCCAGCATCATCCTGATAGCAAAGCCTGGCAGAGACACAACAAAAAAAGAGAATTTTAGACCAATATCCCTGATGAACATCGATGCAAAAATCCTCAATAAAATACTGGTAAACCAGATCCAGCAGCACATCAAAAAGCTTATCCACCATGATCAAGTGGGCTTCATCCCTGGGATGCAAGGCTGGTTCAACATTCGCAAATCAGTAAACGTAATTCTGCATATAAACAGAACCAAAGACAAAAACCACATGATTATCTCAAGAGATGCAGAAAAGGCTTTTGACAAAATTCAACAGCTGTTTATGCTAAAAACGCTCAAGAAATTCAGTACTGATGGAATGTATCTCAAAATAATAAGAGCTATTTATGACAAACCAACAGCCAATATCTTACTGAATGGGCAAAAAATTGAAGCATTCCCTCTGAAAACTGGCACAAGACAGGGATGCCCTCTCTCACCACTCCTATTCAACATGGTGTTGGAAGTTCTGGCTAAGGCAATCAGGCAAGAGAAGGAAATCAAGGGTATTCAGTTAGGAAAAGAAGAAGTCAAATTGTCCCTGTTTGCAGACGACATGATTGTATATTTAGAAAACACCATTTTCTCAGCCCAAAATATCCTTAAGCTGATAAGAAACTTCAGCAAAGTCTCAGGATACCAAATTAATGGGCAAAAATCACAAGCATTCTTATACACCAGTAACAGACAAACAGAGAGCGAAATCATGAATGAACTTCCATTCACAATTGCTTCAAAGAAAATAAAATACCTAGGAATCCAACTTACAAGTGATGTAAAGGACCTCTTCAAGGAGAACTACAAACCACTGCTCAGTGAAATAAAAGAGGACATAAACAAATGGAAGAACATACCATGCTCATGGATAGGAAGAATCAATATCATGAAAATGGCCATACTGCCCAAGGTAATTTATAGATTCAATGCCATCCCCATCAAGCTACCAATGACTTTCTTCACAGAATTGGAAAAAACTGCTTTAAAGTTCTTATGGAACCAAAAAAGAGCCCGCATTGCCAAGACAATCCTAAGTCAAAAGAACAAAGCTGGAGGCATCATGCTACCTGACTTCAAAGGCTACAGTAACCAAAACAGCATGGTACTGGTACCAAAACAGAGATATAGACCAATGGAACAGAACAGAGTCCTCAGAAATAATACCACACATCTACAGCCATCTGATCTTTGACAAACCTGAGAAAAGCAAGAAATGGGGAAAGGATTCCCTATTTAATAAATGGTGCTGGGAAAATTGGCTAGCCAGAAGTAGAAAGCTGAAACTGAATCCTTTCCTTACTCCTTATACGAAAATTCATTCAAGATGGATTAGAGACTTAAATGTTAGACCTAATACCATAAAAACCCTAGAAGAAAACCTAGGTAATACCATTCAGTACATAGGCATGGGCAAGGACTTCATGCCTAAAACACCAAAAGCAACGGCAGCACAAGCAAAAATTGACAAATGGGATCTAATTAAACTAAAGAGCTTCTGCACAGCAAAAGAAACTATTATCAGATTGAACAGGCAACCTACAGAATGGGAGAAAACTTTTGCAATCTACTCATCTGACAAAGGGCTAATATCCAGAACCTACAAAGAACTCAAACAAATTTACAAGAAAAAAACAAACAACCCCATCAAAAAGTGGGCAAAGGATATGAACAGACATTTCTCAAAAGAAGACATTCATACAGCCAACAGACACATGAGAAAATGCTCATCATCACTGGCCATCAGAGAAATGCAAATCAAAACCACAATGAGATACCATCTCACACCAGTTAGAATGGCAATCATTAAAAAGTCAGGAAACAACAGGTGTTGGAGAGGATGTGGAGAAATAGGAACACTTTTACACTGTTGGTGGGATTATCAACTAGTTCAACCATTATGGAAAACAGTATGGCGATTCCTCAAGGATCTAGAACTAGAAGTACCATATGACCCAGCCATCCCATTACTGAGTATATACTCAAAGGATTATAAATCATGCTGTTATAAAGACACATGCACACGTATGTTTATTGTGGCAGTATTCACAATAGCAAAGACTTAGAATCAACTCAAATGTCCATCAGTGACAGACTGGATTAAGAAAATATGGCACATATACACCATGGAATACTATGCAGCCATAAAAAAGGATGAGTTGGTGTCCTTTGTAGGTACATGGATGCGGCTGGAAACCATCATTCTCAGCAAACTATCACAAGAACAGAAAACGAAACACCGCATGTTCTCACTCATAGGTGGGAACTGAACAATGAGATCACTTGGACTCGGGAAGGGGAACGTCACACACTGGAGCCTATCACAGGGAAGGGGGTGGGGGGAGGGATTGCATTGGGAGTTATACCTGATGTAAATGACGAGTTGATGGGTGCTGACCAGTTGATGGGTGCAGCACACCAACATTGCGCAAGTATACATATGTAACAAACCTGCACGTTATGCACATGTACCCTAGAACTTAAAAGTATAATAAAAATTAAAAAAAGAAAATTTTAAATAAATGAGATCAAGCTTCTGAAGCCCTGCTTTTAAGAATTATAACAGGAGATGAAACATGACTTTACCAGTATGATCCTGAAGACAAAGTACAAGCAAAGCAATGGCTACTGAGAAGTGAAAGTGGCCCAATCAAACCACAAATTGATGGTCAAGAGAAGATATTATGACAGCAGTTTTGGAGATTCTCAAGGCATTTTTCCTATTGATTTTCTGGAAAGTAAAAGAAAAAAAAAAAGATAGCATCTGCTTATTATGAGTGTTTTGAGAATGCTAGCCAAAGCTTTAGCAGAAAAATGCCTGGAAAAGCCTCACCAGAGAGTTTTTCTCCACCATGACTATGCTCCTACTCATTCATCCCATCTAACAAGGGCAATTTTGTGAAAGTTTCTATGTGGAATCATTAGGCATCCACCTTACTGTCCTGATTTGGCTTGGCTCTTTCTGACTTCTTTTTGTTTCCTAATCTTAACAAATCTATAAAGGGCACCAATTTTTCTTCAGTTAGTAACATAAAAACAAAAAAGATTGCATTGATATGGTTTAATTTCTAAAACCCTCAGTTCTTAAGGGATAGACTAATAGCTGGTATCATCACTTAAAAAGTGCCTTGACTATGATGGAAGTTACATTGAGAAATAAAGTTTATGTTTTCATTTTTATCTTTTAATTCCATTTTCCACAAATTTTTTAAAGCCCCCTCTTGTAGCAGATGTGTTAGTACATCTTTTCCTGAGTCTGAGATTTCTTTACCTGTTACAATGAAGTAAAGCACTATACGAAACCAATACATGAATTTCACACTAAAAGCTTCAGTGTCTTGTCCAAGTTAGGTACATTGACTGTCTATTTTGCAGTTTCCTATTGCCCATCTAAGGATTACCTGGAACAACATCATCTGAGGAGATATTTTAAAAACCTGGACTATTTCAACACAGCAATGAAAAGGCAAATAAGCCCACTGAAAATGGGCAGAGGATCTGAATAGACATTTCTCCAAAGAAGATACATACACACATCTGTGTGTATAGAAGATATGTATGTGTTATACACCATGGAATACTATGCAGTCATAAAAAGGATGAGTTCATGTCCTTTGTAGGGACATGGATGAAGCTGGAAACCATCATTCTCAGCAAACTATCGCAGGGACAAAAAAAACAAACATCGCATGTTCTCACTCATGGGTGGGAGTTAAACAATGAGAACACTTGAACACCAGAAGGGGAGCATCACACACTGGGCCCTGTCATGGGGTGGGGGGAGGGGGAAAGGATGGCACTGGGAGACATACCTAATGTAGATGACGAGTTGATGGGTGCAGCACAACAACATGGCACATGTAACAAACCTGCATGTTGTGCACATGTACCCTATAACTTAAAAGTATAATAAAAAAAATGAAAAAGAAAAAGAAAATAACACACAAAAAAAGAAAGAAAAAAGAAGAAGAAGATACATACGTGTGTATCTTCCATATTGACATACAGCCAATAAGTACCTGAAAATATACTCAACATCATTAGTCATTAGAGAAATCAAAACCACAATAACACCCCATTTCACACCTTCTACAATGGCCAAAATTAAAAATACACACAATAACAAGAATGTGGAAAAACTAAAACTCTCATACACTGCTGGTGAGCAGAAAATAGTGCAGTCACCTTGGAAAACAGTTAGGAATTTCCTCAAAAAGGTAAACATAGAGTTACCATATGATCTAGCAGTTCCACTTCTGGGTACATACCCAATACAAGTAAAAACATATGGTCACACAAAAACTTATATGCAAATGTTCACAGCACCACTATTTTAAAAGTGAAAATGGCTTTTACCTCCATCAACTGGTGAGTGAATAAAGAAAATGCGACACACCCATACAATGGAATATTACTGAGTAATAAGGGTTAATGAAGAACTGAGACATGTTACAACACGTACAAACCTCCAAAACATTAACATCAGTAAAAGGAGCCAGCTACAAAGGGCCACATATTATATGACTCCATTTCTATGAAATATCAAGAACAGGCAAAGCCCTAGAGACAGAAAGTACATTAGCCTGAGGATAGGGGAGGGAGGAATAAAAATTGGTAATGAGTATGGAGTTTCTTTTTGGAACAGCAAAAATGTCATAAGAGTAAGTGTTGATAGTTACGTAACATTTTGTGAATGTAGAGTTGTCTCTCAGTTCCCATGAGTGATTGGTCCCAGGACTGCCGGCAGATACCAAAATCTGCAGATGCTTAAGTCCCAGATATAAAATGGCATAGTATTTGCATATCAACTACACATAACCTCCTGTATGCAGTAAGCCCTCAGTTAACATGGTAGATAGGTTCTCGGAAACTGTGACTTTAAGTGTAATGATGCATAATAAACCAATTTTACTATAGCGAAGTGATATTTAAATAAGAGTGAAGTTTCTATGGCATATTTCTGGTCATAAAAACATCACCAAACTTCTCAATAAATACCCCAAACACTTCTCATATTAAACACTGAAATAAATGTGAACTATACACATATTTAAGAAAGATGAATAAAGACAAGTGCATTAGTCCACTGTCACAATGCTGACAGACATACCTGGGACGAGCAATTTACAAAAGAAAGAGGTTTAATTGGCCTTACAGTTCCATGTGGCTGGGGAAGCCTCACAATCATGGCAGAAGGCAAGTAGGGGCAAGTCACAGCTTACATGGATAACCGCAGGCAAAGAGAAAGAGAACTTGTGCAGGGAAACTCTACCTTCTAAAGTCATCAGATCTCATGAGACTTACTCACTATCATGAGAACAGCATGAGAAAGACCTGCCCTCATGATTCAATTACCTCTCACTGGGTCCCTCCCATAACATGTGGGAATTCAAGATGAGATTTGGGTGGGGACACAGCCAAACCATATCAACAAGTAAGAAAATTATTTAACCAATTAGTGGTGAGTCAGTGAGTGACTGCTGTAACAGGGGTGGTGATGGGTTACATCAAGGAACAAATGTTTGCAAAGCGAAAAATCAGCACCTCCTGCCACCACTCAGTTCCAAAACGATCACAAACAGGGAGGCTCACTGAGCACTTTGGTAGCATATTATTTGCTGTCAAGCATTTGTATGATTACCGTATACTTTACAGATTTTTGCTTGACAATAATTTGCATTCATTTCTTCATTCATTTACCAACCCAATTATTCCAGTTCAGGATCAAGGGTGGCCAGATTTCATCCCTGCAGGTGCTAGACAGGCACCCACCCTAGATAGGACGCCCTTCTATGGCAAGGCACTCATACACACCTACACTCACTCTGACTGGGATCATACCGACATGCCAAAGAACCACACAGGGACAGCTTTAAGATGTGGGAGGAAAACAAAGGACATGGAGAGAACCCACACAGACACAGGTAGAACGTGCAGACTCCGCAGACAGGGGCCCTGGCAGGAAATGATCTTTTTCTCATTAACATTGTAATGAAAAAACATTCAATGAAAGATGTTATTTGAGGATATGTTGTACTTTAAATCAGGGGTCCCAACCTATGGCCAACTTCCTCCCTTAGAAACCAGGTTGCACAGCAGGAGGTAAGCGGGCGAGTGAGTGAGCAAAGCTTCATCTGTATTTACAGCTGCTCCCCATCACTCACATTATGGACTGAACTCTGTGTCCTGTCAGACCAGCGGCACAGTAGATTCTCATAAGAGCGCAAACCCTATTGTGAACTGCACTTGGGAGACATCTAGGTTGCGGGCTCCTTATGAGAAGCTAATGCCTGCTGATCTGTCACTGTCTTCTCTAATCCATAGATGGGACCATCTAATTGCAGGAAAACAAGATCAGGGCGCCCACTGATTCTACATTATGGTGAGTTGTAAAATTATTTCATTACATATTATAATGGAATAATAATAGAAATAAAGCACATAATAAATATAATGTGCTCGAATCATCCCAGAAACATCCCCACCTCCCTAGTCCATGGAAAAACTATCTTCCACAAAACTGGTCCCTGGTGCCAGAAAGGTTAGGGACCGCTGCTTTAAATCATCTCTAGGTTACTTATACTATTAAATACCTAATACAATGCCGGCACATCACTCCACTTGTGTAGAATCAACATAATACTTGGCAGACGGCAAATTCAAGTTTTCCTTTTTAGAATTTTGTAGAATTTTTTCCTGAATATTTTCAATCCAAGATTGGTTGAATCCACAGATGCAGAATCCATAGGGACAGAAGGCTGAGTGTCCTAAAAACCACTGAATTGTACACTTTAAATGGATGAATTCTATGGTATGTGAATTACATCTCAGCAAACTGTTATAAAAAATATGAATTCCCGGGATCCACCCATGAGGATTCTGCAGGTCTGTGATTTAAAAAGCTCCCAAGGTGATCCTAATGCATTCCAGGACAGGGCATCACTGGTGTGCCTAGAAAATTCACTAGAAAGTTGTCTGATGTTTTATGTTTGACAGAAAAGAAAAAATATCAGTAGAGACCGATGGAGGTAACCCATGCAGCAAGAGATGCGATCCCTGCTCACATCCTCCAGGCCTCAAGAAAGAAGCCCCTACCCCTGCCCCAGAGTGGCCGCCCCACAGCCTCCTGCAGCCACCATTCCCACCCTCCTCACAGCTGTGGCAGTCTTCTCACTCAGGATTCCTTCACCCCAAAATGCGTTCATGCAGCTCACCCCACACCACCACACACCCAGGGAACCCCACCACAAAAAGCT
Organism: Piliocolobus tephrosceles; assembly: GCF_002776525.5. Lineage (NCBI taxonomy): Eukaryota > Metazoa > Chordata > Mammalia > Primates > Cercopithecidae > Piliocolobus > Piliocolobus tephrosceles. The sequence continues at coordinate 46,057,155 of NC_045438.1, forward strand.
TAAACATCTGTGAAACCCTCCAACTTTGGCTCTTTCCTTGTCATTTTAATAAAATCAGCCTTTCTCCTGTCTCCCTCACATGGAGGATAAAGCCTGAGCACCCATTTCTTCTTGGATTCAGATCAGATTTTTTAAAACAGTTTTGTTGTATTTATTCCCATAATTGAAATACAAAAATAAATGAGAGAATATCCTATTTTTCATTAAATACCAAGTTTAAAATACTATCCCTACTATAAAGCCTTCCCAATCCTTTTCTCCCTCCTGAATTCCCACCCAGATGAACTTCTTCCACAACACTGCATACAGGTTTCAGACTTCTGCTTTGGTCCTTACTTGACAATAAGCATTTTTTCCCCTCAACTAAAAACATCTCTTAACCTCAAGGGCTATAAATTTTTCATCTTGTTATCCCAGTACCTATCAGAATTCCAGGTGTATAACAGCTTCCAAGTTCTTAAATGAGTAGAATAAGTGAATAAAATACTGATTCTGATTTGTTAGGGTTTTAGTTTTCCTAATTGAAGGGGCAAAATTAACAGACATCTCTTCTCAGTGTTAATACCAAAATAACAATTTAAACAATACTAAAACTTGAGGTTTAATAAAGTTAACACATTTTTGAATTACCAGAATACCTAGAAGAGCTTTTAGTGTTTTTTTATGCTTCATTTGGATCGTATCTCTCAACATTTCTCATCTCTAATTAGATTGATTCCCTAACGGATTCTAAGTACATCCCTCTGAGAGATAACAAAACTTCTTCAACCACAATCAAAAGACAACATTTTCAAGCTAAAATTTCAGAAAGACTGAAGTCTGTGCAAAAAAAGCATACATAGCTCTGGAGTAAAGAACTTATTTTTAAATAAGTATTTCTTTTATGGGATACTTCTTCATTGTGAAGAAAACATGAGACATTGCCAAAACTAAGAAACACAAACCAATGACAAAATATTGTCAATATTTTTATATAAAATAGTTTTACTTCCATTTACAAGCAATACTCACATACATTAAGTAAATTCTTCCTCATACTTATTCTGAACTAGTAAGTGTTAAAGTAATACTTTAAACTAATGTTGTTTTGTACAACACTCAGAATTATTTTTACCTCAGAAGTCCATGGATGAAATTCAGGATAGCTCTAAATTGAAGATGATGGAACTAACAGTGTGACCCCCAAATATTGTTTTCCATGTGTGGGGTTCCAGATTATTCCAGTTCTGGAATTGTGCCAAATACTGATTGTCATATTCATCAAACAGATAGACTTTTGCTGACTCCAAACAATAGAGATGGTAATATTTTGGTATTTTATGGCAAAAGGCATGAATGTAAATGTTATGCTAACTTCTTCTAAACATACACAGTTCATAAAATCTACAAATATAATGTTGAGAGATGTTGGTAATAGATCAAACCATGATAAAATTTCTCTTTGCTCACAGAAACAGTATTGAGCCTTTTATGACTAAGATTTAAAAGACAATAATTTTATAACAACCTGACCAGGTGCAGTGGCTCACACCTGTAATCTCATTACTTTGGGTTGCCTAGACAGGTGGATCACTTGTGTTTCAGGAGTTCGAGACCAGCCTGGGCAACATGGAGAAACCCCATTTCCACTAAAAGATACAAAAATTAGCTGGCCATGGTGAAATAATGCCTGTGGTTTCAGCTACTCGGGAGGCTGACGTGGGAGGATGGCTTGAGCCTGGGAGGTGAAGGCTGCAGTGAGCCAAGATCATGCCACTGTACTCGAGTCTGGGTGACAGAGCCAGACCTTGTCAAATAAAAAAGAGTAAAAATCATTCCCTTAATTCTCTCAAGTTTTAGTTAGCTAAAATTCAGGATAAAATGCTACATTCATGTGGCATTACAATTTCCCATTTAAAAACATAAAGATCACGGAATTGAAACTGTTGGGCTTCTCACTCCTGTACGTACTGGCTGCACTACAGGCCTGAGCTATCTGGACTTTGCCCAGGATGCCAGCATCAGAGCAAAAAACTTAGAAGATATTCCAGATAATGAAACTCAAACTGGTGATGGGGTTGGAAAAATAAAACATTTTAATGAGCTTACTGGAACAGAAGTCCTAGGACCAACAATGGTACTAAAACTTCTCACACTTGATGGAGGTCCAGACAGTCAATCTTGACCTGTCAGCCTTATTCTAGCTCTTTCAGAAAAAGATGCAATCTCCTAAGACAACTCTTATCTCATTGAACTATCTGTTTACTGGCTTTCTGCAAGCACAATTCATTCTCACAACTCAAACACATGAGCATTCACTCTCATTCATTCACAACTCATTCTCACATCTCAGACACATTCACTCTCACATCTCAAACACATAAGCATTATTTTTACACAAATAAAAAATCCCCATCAGATGCCTATTATTTCTCTAGACATCATAAAATACGGTATACTGGTTTAAGCTTATACTTTATCCAAACTATTATTTTGTTTCTGGTAGGTCACCAAAGAACACTTCATAACATTGTAATTGCTTTACTACCTTTTTGGGGGGAAAAGTTCATAACTTTTGTCTCTTCTCACCTGTGAGCATGCAACAGTACTTTCTTTCATTTGCCCTAATATTAGAACTTCCATTCTGCTTCTACAGAACATGAACAAATCATCTAAAAGTAGCAAGTAATATCATTTCAGCTCTCATTAACCCTGGCAAATGATGGAAGATCAGATACGGGGGGACACAGAATGAGAAACAGTAGCAATTTTTATACCTGGATTATTTTAGTCTGGCACAATTTTATTTTGCATTTGTAGAAAACTGTGGTTTGATCCAAGAGTAAGGGAAAAGACTTTTCATTTGGAATTGAACTTATTTCTTGATAATATTCTCAAAAACTCTGAATCATTTTGGCTGAAACAACACATTAAATGAATATTCTTTTGAAAAAGAAGGATAGGGGAATTAAGAGAAATGTCAAGGAAAAGGACCAGTTGGAATAAACAGAGTCTCTACTCACCTCCCAGTTTTGTTGGCATTTTCTCTCAATTCTCTTCTCACTGATAATACAAAGATACTGCACATCCTACACAAACACAAAGAACTTCTCCCTATTAAGTTCTAGAACTCAGAGTTTATATATGGGATATTAAAATTTACTTGCCAAATTTCCATGCCCTGCCTAGTAGAGGTGATGTGGTATGGAAGGGAATACTAAATCATAACACCTGAAATATTAAGAATAATTTGGTGAATGAAATATTAGAAAAGATTTATTCTCTTATGGGTTGAGTTGTGTCCCCCAAAATTCATATAAAAGTCTGAACTCCTAGATCCCCATAATGTGATCTTATTTGAAGATAGGATGTTTACAGTGGTAATAAATTTAAAATGAGGTCATTAGGAGTGGCCCCTATCCAATATGATTAGTGCCTTTTTAAGAAGAAATTTGGGCACAGAGACACGAAGAGAGAAGATGGTGTTAAGATGCAGGGAGAAGATAGCCATCTATAAACCAAAGAAAGAGGCCTGGAACAGATAATTCCCTCACAGCTTTCATAAGAAACCAACTCTGATAGCACCTACATTTTGGGCCTTTAGGCTCCAGATGTGTGGAACAATAAATTTCTGTTAAACCACCTAGCGTGTGATACTTGATTATGGCTGCCTTCACAAACAAATGTGTTATTTTAAAGACATAAAATTTCATGTTGATTTGTTTAGTCTTCTTAAATTATAATAGATTTAAGGATTCAAAATTTTTTATGTCAAATATGCTCTAACATAAACATTGTACCACAAAAGGTGATATGAAATGAAGGGAAATTACAGTTTGTGCAGGACAAATGAAAGAGTGGAGCAAAAAAATAGTGACAATTTGAAGGCTGAATTTATGGCCATTAAAATCTAAGAATATAAAATCTGATCCAGAGTATCATTGAGTGAGGACATGCCAATCTAATGGCACATTATAATTAGAGTAAAGGATTTTCATCATGAAGGAAGAGAGGGCCAAAATAAATAATCTAATTTCACAAGAAAGATATAGACTATATACATATACATACATACAGAACACAAAAATACACAAATATACAAAAAATTAGAAATACGTTAAATAACAAAATCAAGACTTATTTTGCAAAAAAATTTAGGAATATGTTGGACAAATATCTGCCTGCAAAATTTTTAAAAATCAGTAGAGATTTCTGTTCCTGCCTACAAAAAGAACAACTAGAAAAATGGCAAATTTCATGAAATAATTGTTTTTGAATGTTGAATAAAAGGCAGTACAGGACTATAATCCCTAAGAGAAGAAAACTAACAAGATGAATGATACAAATCCATGGATTTCTGACTTCAAGGCATTTCCAAACCATGACATAGGGATGGGGAGCCTTCTTTCACATTTGGGGAGAACAAAGTGAGAGTTAAATACCAGAGATGAGAAAGCTATACAGACAAAAAGGTCCATAAAACTGCATGAAAGTTTCCTAGATTCTTTGGCTGCATGTCAATTGTGGATGCAAAAGGTAAACTTTGGCAGAGTCATACAAAGAACAAATGGCAAGAAAAGAAAAATTTCTGAAAATTGTAAGCCAGACAACTTGCAGAGCTTACTCAGAACTAGGAAAAAGTTTAGACAGAGTGAGGAAATCTTGGGGCACTGAGTACATGAGGCATTCAGTAAAGAACCCAGAGTTCATTGCTTAATAACAGGGCTGCACTAACCCTCCTAGAGACCTGCCCTTGTAGACCTTCAAGAGGAACCTCACATAGAACAAGTTAATCCACAAGTAACTTAACTGTCAGAAACTAATCCAAACTCTATGAAACAATGTAAATTACAACAGCGAGCATGCAAACAAAAATCAGTAGATACAAAAGCTAATTTATTTCCTAGATATCAGCAAAGAACTGAAATTTAATTGTTTAAGAAAAACTAAATATACTATTTAAAACAGCACACCAAAAACCCTTATGTATAAATCTAACAAAACTGGAGATATATTCTATGTTCATAAGTTGGAAAACTCAATATTGTTAAGATGTCAGTTCTTCTGAACTCGATCTATAGCTTCAACACAAAATCCAGAAAGCTATTTTGTACAAGTCAACAACTGATTCTAAAAAGTATTTGGAAAAGCAAATGACCAACAAGAGCCAACACAATTTTGAAGAACAAGAACAAAGTTAGAAGATTCACATTACACTATTTCAAAATTAGTATAAAGCTACAGTAATGAACAGAGTGTGATACTGGCTTCAAAAAAAAACAGATATATAGAACTGAATGGAGAGCACAGAAATAGACATATGCAAATAAAGTCAGGTGGTTTCTAACAAAGACAATTTAAAAAACAATGGACATTGTCCTGGAACAAGTGGATGTCCATATGGAGAGCAAAAAGAACCTAGCTACAGACCTTATATAAAACATAAAAACTAACAGAAAATGGCTTATATATATATACATATGTAAAAACTTCCAAAAATAACATAGGAGAAAAACTAGATGAACTTTGATTTGGAGAAGAGTTTTTTAATTCAATACCAAAAGCATAATCATGAAAGAAAAAAAAATTGTTGGATTTTAATAGTTTTGTTTTGCAACAGACACTGCTACAATAATAAAAAATAAGTCACACACTGAGAGAAAATATTTGCAAACCACTCATCTCTCAAAGACTTGTATCCAAAATATACACAGAATTCTTAAAAATCATGATTTAAAAAAATTTAAAAATTAAAAGAAGATATGAACAGACACCCAAAGAATATATACAGATGGCAAATAAGTATATAAAACAATGCTCAATATCATTTATTACAGAATTGCACATTTAAACAATGAGATACCACTATGCACCTATTAGAGTTGTTAAAATCCAAAACACTAACAACACCAATGCTGATGAAAATGTGGAACAGGAACTCTCATTCTATGCCAGTGGAAATGAAAAATACTAGGCCACTCTAAAAGATGGTTTGGCAGTTTCTTACAATGCTGAATAGTCTTATCATATGATCCAGCAAACTCATTCCTAGATATCTACCCACTGATATAAAAATCATACCTATACAAAAATCTGCGCACCAATGTTTATTCATAATCACCCAAACCTGGACACAATCAAGATGTCTTTCAATAGGCAAATAAACAAAATGTGGGACATCCATATAATGGAATATCATTCAGCAATAAAAAGAAATTACAGCTACAGGAAAAAAACATAGATAGATATTAAATATATTGTTAAATGACAGAAGCCAGTCTGAAAAGGCTACATACTGTATGATTCTCATTACTTGACATTGTGGAAAGGCAAAACTATGGAGATGGTAAGCAGATCAGTGGTTGCCAAGGGTTTGAGCAGTACGGAGGGTTGAATAGACAAAAGACAGAGGAGTGTCTATGGAAGTGAAACTAGTCTAAATGAGACTATCATAATGAATACATGACACTGTGCATTTATCAAAATCCACAGAACTTTTTGTTTTGTTTTGTTTTGTTTTTTGTTTGTTTTTTTTGTTTTGTTTTGTTTTTATTATTATTATTATACTTCAAGTTCTAGGGTACATGTGCATAATGTGCAGGTTTGTTACATATGTATACTTGTGCCATGTTGGTGTGCTGCACCCATCAACTCGTCAGCACCCATCAATTCGTCATTTATATCACGTATAACTCCCAATGCAATTCCTCCCCCCTCCCCCCTCCCCATGATAGGCCCCGGTGTGTGATGTTCCCCTTCCTGAGTCCAAGTGATCTCGTTGTTCAGTTCCCACCTATGAGTGAGAACATGCGGTGTCTGGTTTTCTGTTCTTGTGATAGTTTGCTAAGAATGATGGTTTCCAGCTGCATCCATGTCCCTACAAAGGATGCAAACTCATCCTTTTTTATGGCTGCATAGTATTCCATGGTGTATATGTGCCACATTTTCTTAATCCAGTCTGTCTATTTCCCATATATATAATTAATATAAACACATATTTCTTTGTTTTGCCAGCTAAGAAGGCCTACAAACAACAATATCCCAGAAGGAAGAGGCACACTCACTGCCTGATCTTGATTTCTAATACCATTCTACAATAAAATCAAACAGAGCTCCCTGGATAAATGTCCAATTTTAGCGTGGAGGAAGGAAATATAAAAGATCTCAGAGCACCTTGTAGTGCCAGAAAATAAGGAAGTACTCAAAAACAAAGAAACCAAAAATCACACACACAAAGACAGGGGGATGTCAAAGAGACACAGAAGAGAAGCCACCAAAAGAGTTCTCAATGGCCAAACCTGAAATAAACTGAACGAGAAAATAAAGTAGTAAGATATTTAAACCAAAGTATAAAATAATATCTGTGAATTTATATATATATAAATAATTGAATAGGTAAATAAATGAGGGAGAAGAGACAAATCCTCCATACAAATACATTCCAGATAATTAATGTAGATATTCTGCCGTCAAGCTGGCGGAACATAATTTCTCACTTTTTAAATGTGAGCACTGCACAGTGACTTCTTCTGAAAGACTACAGTATGGAAATATGGGGAAAACACAACTTTTACAGCAGAGAAAACTAACAAATACAACTTCGACTACATGATCAAGGTCATCACAAACGGTAGTAAGTCATGTTAATAGTATAGATCCTTGATATGATGTAATAAGGAAGGCACTTTACTTCGATGGTCTTCCCAAAAACCCATAATCCAAGTCTAATGACAAGAAAAAACACCAGAAAAATCCCAATTGAGAAACTTTCTGCAAAATACCTGATGAACACTATTCAAAACTGTCAAGGTCATTGCAGAAATACATAAAGTCTGAGAAACTATCACAGTCATAAATAATAAATGTAATGTGGTCATATAGTTAAGGTCTTGGAAGAGAAAAAGTATGTTAAGTAAAAAATAATGAAATATGAAAGAAATTTGGATCCTAGTTAAAAATCATGTATCGACATTGGTCCTTAATTCTCACAAGTGTCATACTAATATAAAATATTAACAATAGAGGAAACTGGTAAGGAGTATATGAGAACTCTCTATACTGTCTTTGCAACTTTTCTGTAAATCTAAAATTATTCTAAACAGTTTATTCTTAAAAATACATGTAATATAATTTATCATACCTTAAAATAATCCATAAATAAAGTTCAGCTATGGTTACTCAAAAAAGGCATGGAAAGAAGTAGTCAAATACTATCAATAACTGTTAGAAAAATTAGTCAATAGAAACCACACCCAAAGATGACATCGATAAGGAAACGAGAAAATAAAGACTGACTATATCTTCAACATCGTCACGAATTTAAAGAAAAACATAAGCTAAATGAGAACAAAAGAAAAAGATGCACAAGAATACTGAATGGAACTTCTAGAGACGAGAAATACAGTATCTGAAAATAAAATTTCACTGGATGGGATTACAACAGATTAGACCTAGAGGAAAGCCTCAATCTTCTTATTTACATAACAGAGAAATGAGTATCTGCCTTGCAGTGTTGTTATAAGGACAAAGGGTAATTTAATTGAAAGCACCTAAGAAGTAATTAGCCCATGGTTTAAAAAAAAAAAAAAAAAAAAAAAAAAAACCCTCCATCTCTTTCTGTTCTGTGCTCTATTCATCCAACCAATACTTACTGAGCAGCTACTATGTATTAACTACAATTGCAAGATATAAAAGAATGAATAAAATACACATAGTCCCTACACTCATAGAGCTCACAATCTGGTAGAAGACAGAAACCAAAAAATACACAAATAAATGTTGTACATGATATCTTTTGTTTTAACTGTAGCATGCATTGTTAGCTGCCTACCTAAAATCTACTCACCTCATTCTTCTTGGTAATCTGTACCCTAATTTTCTTCAGGAAAGGAATATGCTGACCTAAATAAAGCACTTTCCCAGTGATACGGTTTGGATTTTTGTCCCCACCCAAATCTCATGTCTGAATAGTAATCCCCAGTGTTGAAGGAGGGGTCTGGTGAGAGATGATTGAATCACGGTGGCGGACTTCCTCCTTGCTGTTCTTGTGAAAGTGCGTTCTCATGAGATCCGGTTGCTTAAAAGAGTGTAGCACTTCCCCTTCTCTCTCTTCCTCCTGCGCCAGCCATGTAGGACATGCCTCCTTCCCCTTTGCCTTCTGTGATGTTTGTAAGTTTCCCAGGGCCTCCCAAGCCATGCTTCCTGTACAGCCTGGAAAACCATGAGCCAATTAAACTTTTTTCTTTATAAATCACTCAGTCTTAGGTCATTCTTTATAGTAATGCAAGAACTAATACAGAAAATTGGTTCTGGGAAGAGGTGCATTGCTATAAAGATACCCAAAAATGTGGAAGCAGCTTTGGAACTGGGTGTTGGGCAGAGGTGGGGACAGTCTGGAGGACTCAGAGGAAGACAGGAAGATGAAGGAAAGTTTAGAACTTCCTGGAGACTTGTTGAATGCTTGTGACCAAAATGCTGATACTGATAGGGACAGTAAAGTCCAGGCAGAGGTGGTCTCAGACGGAGATGAAGAACTTACTGGGAACTAGAGTAGCCACTCATGTTGTACACTTTAGCAGAGAGACTGGCAGCATTGTGCCACTGCTCTAGAGATCTGTGGAAATCTGAACTTGAGAAAGATGATTTAGAGTATCTGGTGGAAGAAATTTCTAAGCAGCAAAGCATTCAAGATGTGGTCTGGCTGCTTCTAACACCATACACTCATATTTATGAGCAAAGAGATCATCTGAAACTAGAACTTATACTTAAAAGGGAAGCAGAGCACAAAAGCTTGGAAAATTTGCAGCCTTGCCATGAGGCAGAAAAGAAAAACCCATTTTCGGGGAGGAATTCAAGCCAGCTGTAGAAATTTGCAAAAGTAAAGAGGAGCTGTATATTAATAGCTAAGACAATGTAGAAAAGGCCTGGAAGGCATTTCAGAGACCTCCATAGCAGCCCCTCTCACCACAAGCCTGGAGGCCTAGGAGGAAAAAATAGTTTCATAGGCCCAGGGCCCCATTACCCTGTACAACCTCAGGACACTGCTCCCTGAATCCCAGCTTCTCCACCTCTAGCCTTGGCTAAAATGGTCCCAGGTATGTCTCACTCCACTGCTCCAGAGGATGCAAGCCATAATCCTTGGAGGCTTCCATGTGATGTTAAGCCAGCTGGTGCACAGAGGGCAAGAGTTGAGGCTTTGGAGCCTCCACCTAGATTTCAGAGGATATATGGAAACACCTAGATATCCAGGCAGAAGTCTGCTGGAGTGGCACAGCCCTCAGGGAGAATGTTTACCAAGGCAGCACAGAGGGGAAATGTTGAGTTGGAGTCCCCAGAGTTCCCACTGGGGCACTGCCTACTGAAGCTATGAAAAGAAGGCCACTGTCCTCTAGACACCACAATAGTAGATTCACCAACAGCTTGTACCGTGGACCTGGAAAAGCCAGAGGCACTCAATACCAGCCCATGAAAGCAGCCATGGGGGCTGTACCCTGCAGAGCCACAGGGGTAGAGATGCCCATGGCCTTAAAAGTCCACCCCTCACATCAATGTTACCTGGGTGTGAAACATGAAGTCAAAGGAAATTATTTTGGAACTTTAAGATTTTATGGCTGCTCTGCTGGGTTTTGGACTTGCATGCGGCCTGTAACCCCTTTGTTTTCACTAATGTCTCCCTTTTGGAATGGGAGTATTTTGCCAATGTCTGTACCCCCATGGTATCTTGGAAGTAATTAAGTGGTTTTGATTTTACAGGCTCCTAACCAAAATGGACTTGCCTTGTCTCGGATGAGACTTTGGACTGTGAACTTCTGAGTTAATGCTGAAATAAGGTGAGACTTTGGGGGACTGTTGAGAAGAAAAGATTGTATTTTGCAATGTGAGAAGGATATGAGATTTGGGAGAGGCCAGAGGCGGAATGATATGGTTTAGATTTGTGTCCCTGCCCAAATCTCACGTCTGAATTATAATTCCAACAGGAGGAAGGGCCTGGTGGAAGGTGATTAAATCATGACAGTGGAATTCCCCCTTGTTATTCTCATGGTAGTGAGCAGGTTCTCATGGGATCTAGCTGTTTAAGTGTGTAGCACTTCCCTCTTTCTCTCTTCTTCCTGCTCCAGCCATGCAGATCGTCCCAGCTTCCCCTTCATCTTCTGCCATACTTGTTAGTTTCCTGAGGCCTCCCCAGCCATGCTTCCTGTACAGCCCGCAAAACCATGAGCCAATTAAACCTCTTTTCATTATAAATTACCCAATCTCAGGTACTTCTTTATAGCCATGCAAGAACTAACTAATACACTCAGTCTCTCCTGCAGCAGAGGCAGTCAAACACAGCAGTTCTGGCCGATTCTAAACATAAAACAAAGTGGGAGTGTGGAGGTATTCTGGTAAAGTTTTTGCTTCCTAGATTATAGACAATACCCGTGGATGACTCTTCCACTCTTCCTTCTTCTCCCTTATTCCACTAAATGCACATGAGCTGAACAGAGCTGCAGCAGCCATCTTGTTGCCTTAAGGGAAAAGCCAAGAGACTACAGTGTGACACTGTATGTGACATCCAATTTAGGCATGTAATCCTGAGCTTCTTGTGAGAAAGCCTAGCTTGACAGAGTCAATTATCTTGAGAAACTAAAGCCAAGCCCTGAGAAAAGCAAATCTGAGAATGAGAGAGTGAGAGGTAGGAAGCAAGTGAGGAGAGACAGGTTGTACTCCATGCTTCTTTCAGTTTGGTTAAATGAATTTATTTTTTAAAAATTATTTTTAGGCTGGTTCACATTCAGTTACTATTACTTGCAATCAAAAAGTCCAATCCAGCATAGTCAATATGATTTTTAGACTGTAATAAGTTGTATAAGAAAAAGGAACAGATGTTATAAGAAAGAATCAGAAGGTAGTTAGGGAGGCCTTTTACAAAAGCAACATGAAAGAGGAAACCTAACAAATAAACACGTGTCAGCCTGGAGAGGAGTTGAAAGAATGGTTTCCCACCTGCCTCCTTCAACCCCTTCCCATCACCAACACGAAATAAGCATGCTCTAAATACAGTAATGGAAGTGTTTCCTGGAAAGGACCCTAGTGTGGATGTAGGAGCTGGAGATTGGGTGAAACAAGTCCTGTGATGTCTACAGACCCACCCAACAGACCTACAGGAAAAGAAAAAGGCAACTCCATTCAACAATAAAATATACTAAATTATCCCGCCTCAAGATAAAGTTCTTTTTACGTTGTCAACAATAACCATCTTAAGCCTATGGCTCCCCAGCCACACACCCTGAGCGGAACTTTATCCTTCAAAAAATCTGCCAAATTATACAGTACTCCATGAGTGTTCTCCCATTTAGAGGAGGTTTTCAGTAAACATGACAACTTCAACAGAAAACCAGCACAGCTACCCCTACTGATCAGCGTACCCTTCATTCATAAAAATGAATGGATATCCTAGGACTACCAGATATTGGAGAAAAATCAATAGAATAAAAGAACCATCAAGAAAAAAACAATTGACTACAGAGTACATGTATGTTTATAGCAGCAAAATTCACAATTGCAAAGATAAGGAACCAACCTAAGTGCCCAACGACTAATGAGAACACAGGAACAGAAAACCAAATGCCACATGTTCTCACTCACAAGTGGGAGTTGAACATTGAGAACATATGGACACAAGACAGGTGAACATCACACACCAGGGCCTGTTGGTGGGTGGGGGTTGAGGGGAGGGAGCTTAGAGGATGGGTCAATAGGTGCAGCAAACCACCACGGCACACGTATAATACTTATGTAACAAAACTGCATGTTCTGCACACGTATGCCATTTTTTAGAAGAATTTTTTTTTAATGAACCAAAAAAAAAAAAAAAAGAGAGAGAGAGAGAAAGAAATCATAGAAAACTTCCCTGAGTTGAAGGAAACAATTTCTGGAATTTAAAGAGCCAATCAAGTGCCAAGTGATAAAACAGACTGCTAACAGGAATGGGCTTAGTTTGACATTAGAATTATCAGCCACGGATGCTAGAAATTACTGAGGCAAAGTCTTCAAGGGAAAATTATTTTAAGACCAGAATACTGTACCAAATGATCAATCAAGATCGTTTGACTGAAACACAAATAAACCCAAATAAAGACCTTTTAGGAATTTAAGGGCTCAGATATTTTCTCTCTGATTTTACTATTTCTTGAAAATTATCCAAAGAAATGATTAAGGTTTTTAAGAAAGAGGAAGATATACCATTTAAAACAGTGCAACTAATATAGGAGTTCAATTGTTTTCTTTAGTCTCAGGTTTATAGCTACAACCTGTGTGTGTGTGTGTGTGCGTGCGCACACGCGCGTGCACACCGAAGTAAGGAAGGGAGAGGAATGTGTAAGCTATTTTTCTTATCCTCTCATATAGGAGTAACTTCCTGCATAATAAGATTATAAGAATGAACTTTCTATATAATAGAAAGTCAACAGTCAATATTTTATATAAAACTGATATATATCAGAAACATATATATATACACACACACACATAAATATATCAGAGAGCCATATATTAGTGAAAATTAGAACAGGAATCCTAATTCTTTGAGGAAAAAAATTTATTTTCAAGAAATAAGCAATATGCATTCATCAAGTAATGCAATCAAGCTAGGACATTGTGAGAGCTGGTGTAACACTTCTGTTAAAAAAATTAATAACAAATTTTTAAACAAGTTGTAGAAGAACATTACAGTTCAAATATGAAGTAAAACAAATTGTACTACTATTTTAAGTAAAATTTGAGCATGATTTTTAGTAAAGAAAAGAGAATTTTTCCTTGCAGTTGTATAGTTTTCATGTCACAAAATTTTATTTCCTTGTTTACAAGTCTAATTGCACTACATGGTTTCCTAATAATAGTAAAAAATAATACCTAGCCCTTATTTAACATTTACCATATGTCCTCTTCTAAGTTCTTAATGTATATACTATTCTACAAAATACAGTTCATTTATTAGGCAGCTTGGTCCTTTCATTGTGAGCTGAGGTGATGCGCCTCAAATCCCACACTGGTAGGTGAGACCAGGCAATCTGGCTCCAGAATCCTTGCTTTTAAACACTTGGCTACCCTGCTTCTCATAAAGCTCTCTGTTAATTTACAATGCTTAGAATCAGTCTATTTACCTTAAACAAGAAGGCACTGTAACAATCAGAAAACAGAATATAAATTATATAAAACCTGATAATGTAAAAGTCATAATAAACCAAGCTGAGGAGAGAGGAAGAAATGTGTAATATTTTTCTTACCCTCTCTTACAAGAGTAACTTCCTAGAAAGTAAACACTCAACTTTTAATACAAAACTGAAAATAATTCCTGCTTGGATGGTGAAGAAAAATATTTATCAAAAAAACCTGAAAATAACAGTAAAAAAAAATCAGCAGAGAAGACAGAGAATGAACTTGAGCTAAATTTCTCATATTTCATAACAGGTGTGATGGTTAATTTTATGTGCATCCAGTAGGTGTCAATATTTATTGTCTAATTTTAATTTTTAAAATTATATATAACTTATACGGTAACTATTAGAAAAACTAAAAACAAAAGTTTGTGATACCTTAAGAAATAGCAACATAAGCAAACTACAGCATAGGGAGGACTATCAGAAAAGCTAAAGAAAAGAAGAACTAGGGAAAGGGAAGATCTTTGTTTCACACCATTTACAGTTTTATTACAATTATCAGATATTTTATTTTAAAAAATAATTCCACAATACTATGAATAATAGTAATACCCTGTAAAGAAAGGATAAACTGAAGAGGGTATCTTTCAATTCTGTCATGGTAAAATAAAAAACCAATAAATGCTACCAGACCATAAGCCTAGTGGGTAACAAAAAGATAACAAGGATAATATATAAACATATTCCACTCTAACCTTCTTTACTGATTCTTTGTCTCTACATCATTACAGGCTAAATGGTCCATTCTTTTCATATAAACTTCTAAAGAGACATTCATTTCATTGACTTCAACTATTGAGTTACACCCACTCCAGTCTTCAACCTTGCACATTTCCCTTAAAGGGTCTGTCTCAATTCAGACATTGTTGGCGGGAGCCGACATTAGTTATCACCCTTTTGGGGCATAATTTAGCAGTCCTTAACGAAGTGTTAAAAAAAAAAAAATGACTGCATTTTGACCCAATAATTTCACTTCTTTTAATCCACTATGTAGAAACACTCTCCAATGTTCAAAGATACCTGTAAAAGGAATTTCAATTAAGCCACTACTGTTTATAACAGAGGAAAACTGAAAAGAACCTAAATGCAGGTTCGTAGATGCAGAATAATTTGTTGTCATTTAAAATACATCTACATGTAAAATATATATCTACACGTAGTGACAGTGAAAGATATCCGTAACATACTGTTAGGCAAGAAAAGCAAAAATTCAGAATTATGTATTATACAATTTTTGTAAAAAAAAAAAAGTATATGCATATACCACATACATAAATGTGTACAAGCAGTGTGCCTAAGATTGTGTGGAGGAAACACTGTAAGTTTTTACTATGCAGATTTCTTTTTTATCATCATTATTATTCTACAACCAACATGTATTGTTTTAGTATTTTAAGAAATCAGGTCATGTCTCAATTGTCATATATCTGGGATTAAGAAAGAAAAAAAAATCCAAAAAGGGAAATATTCAATGTCTTTCCATTAGTTCATTCTCAATATCTAAGAAAAAAAAATCTAAGCAGCACGTTGCAGTCTAGGATTAGCGAAAACGCTACTTTAGTTGGTTGGATCGTTTTTCTTTTTAGCGAATTAGAGCAGGAAAACGAGGACACAAAACTCAACTAAAGCGGAGTTGGGCAGTTGAAGCCATCAGCGGCGCGCGGCCGAGCAGCCAAGGGACCCGCGAAGGGGGGGGACTCGGAGGACGAGGGGGACTCGGAGGGCGAAGAGGGCCCCGGGCGGGAGATGAAGGGCACTGGCCCGTGAAGCAGCTGCGGTTGGAAAGAAGCTGAAGATTGGGTGTGCGGAAATCAGGTTAGAGGGGCAGGCGACCGAGGGGACTGGAAGGCGGCCGGGAGCGCCGCACGGGTCTAGGGAACCAGTAGGAAGCCGGAGCCGCGGATGGCAGCGACAGCGTGGCTGGCAAAGCAGGGTCAGCCCGGGGCGTCCGGCGAGTGCGCAGGGACGCGGGCAAAGAGCCAGCGACGCGCGCCGCCGGGGCCTGCCGGGCATGCCCGAGGCCTAGGCCCCGGCTGGGGGTGCGGGCCGGAGCTCCTGCTCTACGCCGGGGGCAGACGTCTGCTGGCAATACCTTCCCAGGAGAGCTCTCCTCCCGGATCCCGCTTCAGGAACTTGTACCAGAACGTGTCCACGCGGCCCGGCTCCGCCCCGTCCTGCGCCGCCTTCTCTGCCGCCAGCTCCACCTCCCCGAGCCACAGGCCCGGCTCCTGCAGCGCCAGCGCCCCGGCGCCCACCGCGGTGCCTGCCAGCCTCAGGCGTACGGCCCCGCGCGGCTCCCAACGCCCCAGCTCGGGCCGCGACCCCACCACCAGCAGCTCCGGCCGGGCGCCGGCCACGGCGGGCGGCACCACCACCCCGAAGCGAAAGCGCATGGCGGGCGGCGGCGGCGCGAATCCCCGGGCCCTGAATCCCCGCGGCCGGTAGGCCCGGCCTGAGCGTCAGGCGGCCGCGGCGATTGGGCGGCGGCGCGGGAGCCCGGGACACCGGAGAGAACACGTGCTGTTCTGCGCGTTCTTTGGGCTGCATCACGCGGTTCCCGAGCCCAGGCCTCATCCAGGCCAGCGGGAAGGGGTCACCGGAGCCGCCAGCCGCCTCTGTGCCCCGCAGGCTCACGGGCGGCTGATTTCCAGCTATAGGCGCTGGGGACACGGCGAGCGGAAGAAAAGGAAGAGAAAATGGGGTTCGGGGAGTGAGGAAAACTTCTAAGCCAGGCGATCCTCTCCAAAAGACTGGAAATTAACTTTATGAGGATCAAAGGAAGGGAATGGCCTCTAGACAGCCGCCTTATAATTGTGAAACGGGGGAAGATCTTGGACCTGGTCTCTGGAGCGCTCCGTATCTTAACCAAGTCACTTACTCTAGCGGGTCTCAGGTTCTTTATCTGTAAAATGAGGGTATAAAATAATTATCTTTCTAGACCCTACAAGCTCTGAAGGACCTCTGATTGGTGGACAAGACCCGGAGCTGATGCAAAACATTACATACCATTCTCTTGTCTGAAAAGCCACATGATCACTTTCTTTTTTCAAAACCTACATTTTTAGTATGTGTAAAGTAAGTTTAGAGTAAATACTTTTAAGGTCAAAACGAAAACTAATTCTGTGACTATAAATGTACGCTTTTTTTTTTTTTTTTTTGAGACGGAGTCTCTGTCCAAATGTATGCATTTTTTAATGGAGTAAATTAAGAAAAAAAAAAAAAAAAACCTTTGTTTAAAATTTAAGTAAAAGCACTATTTTTTCAACTTAAAACCTTTTTGGATCAAGAAACAGTTTTTTTTTAGCTGTCTGGCCCAAATCCAAAATTCGTACATTTTGGTGGGGAACTTCAATTTGTCACTGCCATAAGACAATCTTAAGACGAATATCCTGATACTTTTTGATTCTTTAACAAAATTATCGTTGTATTCTTCCGTTTATATATTCACTAACATTTAACATAACATAAATCTGTTATGTGAATTAAAGACACACAGAGGCATTTTTACCAGTGTTTAGAAGTTTGTGAATAGTAAGAGGGAACAGGCCAAAATTTCATGGTTGAGAGTATCATAAGTAAAACAGAAAGTGCAAAAATGTAAACTACACAAACTCAATCTCTTGTGGAACAATTAGAAAACTAATAATACATTTTACTCTTGAATACTGATATTCCACTCAAAGTTTGGTTGGTTGCTAAGCTTAAGGATAAACACTATGAAAAATGTGAAGACAGAAAGGCTGGCCAAACACAGTTGATTCAGTAGCAAATCAGACATCAAATCACAGTGGTATGTGAGTCGGTTTATTCAAATTGCTGTTAAAAGATATTCTTAGAGTAAGTTTAGGAAAATAAGAGTCATTTGGCAATACAAAGAGGATTTTGTCTACAATGGAATCCAGACTCCAGTGAAAGTTCTCATTCCTTCAGGACCCAGGAACTAACAGCTCCACACTTTCTTGTGCTCCACTGTGCTGCCTATGTAGTGTGCTTCTCAAATGGCATTATTCCCACTAGCTCTTCCAGAGTGAGTTCTGCCCATTCTGTAGATGAAACAATAGCAGAAAAATTAAACAATATATTTGTTCAGCAGACATTGTTTCCTTTACTCTTGTCTCATCATGAAGAAGTTGAATCATTTTAACCATTGGAAGAAGTAACCCTCTTAAGCCCCTAAACAAAATATATAATATTTTATGGCAAGGATTTAAATAAGGCATAAATTGGATGGCTGCACTGTGTAGTAAGTAAAATGCAACTGGAAAGGAGAACAAGACCAAAACAGGGCTTAAGGGACATATTTCAAGGCCTTGATCATATTTTGACAATCATTTGGATGTATAAGTATGCCTGTATTATGGGCCAGGAACATGGTTTTCATACTCATATTATCTTAGTTAAGTCTTTCATCAATTCTATAAGGTAACTACAATTGTTATCCTCATTTTTAGATGTGAGGATACTCCAGCTCAAAAAGGTCCAATGAATGGCCCACAGCAAGGAAGGGGCAGAGCCAGGGGCTAAAAGGCATGTTTTCAGCTTATAGATATAGATACAGATATAAATTCTGATAAGGAAAATCTGTTGCAGAATGCATCTAAATTCTAGCATACTTAAACGTTATTCTCCGTCAACTCTTAATTTAAAAAAAATAAATTCCTGTAATTATTTCTTGTAACTTAACTTCATCCTTAGGAATTAAAGAACAGATGAATCATGAGTGGCAGTCTAAATGGATCAATGAATCTGTAAAGACATATATATCTTAGCATTTGGAGAGGATTTGGCTGCAGGTTCTTGGAAATTATAATTTTTATGCCTTTTTATATATGTGTTGGCAATGGAAACAGATTTAAGAAGCCAAGGTGAAGAATTTTACCAGTTTTTAAATTGTGTTAGTTTTAGATCTTTTTCCTTGTTGGGTCTTCCATATGAGATTTCTTTTTACATTTAGAAGAATCATGGTATTTATTAAAAGGGATTATTTATGAAATCCATTTGAGGTCAGATTCTTGATGCTATGGGGACAAGCTAAATTTAGAGCAAGAATCAGTCCACTAGAGTAACATAATTCTGATAATAATTTTTAAAAGGCCAAACTGATTTGTTGTCATTGAATTTCCTTTTTATAATGCTATCTTATATATAACTATAAACTTTCCTGAGGAATGGGTGATAAATTCAAACGCAGAGTTTCAAGATCCAGTTCAAATGTAAATTCTTTTGAAGTCCCCTCGGGAAAGCCTATTAGTTCGATCTTGGGAGATTTATGTTTTCACTTTTTCACTAGTTGGTGAATCTTTCACCGAAAGAAAGTCAGAAGCAATCTTTCACTAGTCGGTGAGTTATCATAAATCATTCCTTGTAGTATTGTATATGTATATACACATTCACTGACGTAAACCATATTTTATCCACATAGTTCTGAGATTGTTGTAAGTATTAGTTTATTACTCAAAAAAAAAAAAACATATCTAAAAGTTAAATGTCACATATACTATTCGCAATTTTGTAGCATTAAAAAAAAAAAAAAAAAAAACCCTTTCAGAGAGAGTTTGATATAGCTTAAAAACTTTTGCATGTTACAGCTGACTTTTCTGGATTGAAAAACTATGGCTTAGGCTACCTCAGAAGTTGGGGTTCCCATGGGTTAGAAACCCCTTTAGGAATCTAGAACAATAGAAGGATATAAACTAAACTAAGGCTTTACCCCAAAATCTCACTACATTCCTCAACTATTGTAAAAGTTCATGTCTTTTTTTGATACATATAAAAATCTCTAGTCTCCAGTAGATTCCAGTAATTCCACTTCCCATCCATCCCACCATAGAGAAGTTTTGCATCTTCAGTGCATCACCACCAGCCTGTTTTGTCATTCTTCTTTCTTTGCAATTTACATTATTAAAATATTAATTTTTAGGAATGCTCCAAGCATGAATTGCAATGAAGCATATACCATTTCAAAAGACATTGACCTGCCCTTTCCATCACACACCTCCATCATTGTAAAATCTACACCTCCTCCCACTCACTTCTCCTTTGATAACCTCTACTCAACAGGTCATTCAAGCCTGGGTTTTGCTAGGCAGTGACCTAAAATGACTTTGCCTGGGGAAGGTAGAGTGCCAAGCCAGGTGGCTGGACCTCAAGATTAGAGACACTGGTTTAGAGCTTCCTTCAGCTGTAAAAACATCCTCCTAGGTCTGAGTAACTTGAATGGCAGGCTGGTTAATACCCTTCCCAAACAGAGTGGAGAGCATGACAAGTCAACCCTTAGGAATAAAAGAATGGTGGCTGGAAGGGATGATTTGAAACTCCCAAAGGAACATTCAAAGAGTTTGAGAAAAAGGGAAGTAGCTAGCTGAAAGCAGTGCTTACTCATTTACACTTAAGTAGAGAATGGAGACTTGGCAGGGCAAAGCTGATAAGTACTTTCTTAAAAAATTATTCTACTTTTAAGTTCTGGGATACATGTGCAGAACATGCAGGTTTGTTACATAGGTATACAACTGCCATGGTGGTTTGCTGCACCCATCAACCCATCATCTACTTTACATATTTCTCCTAATGCTATCCCTCCCCTAGCCCCCACTCCTGACAGGTCCTGATGTGTTATGTTCCTCCCTGTGTCCATGTGTTCTCATTATTCAACTCCCACTTCTGAGTGAGAACATGCAATGTTTGGTTTTCTGTTCCTGTGTTAGTTTTCTGAGAATGATGGTTTCCAGCTTCATCCATGTCCCTGCAAAGGACATGAACTCATCCTTTTTAATGGCTGCATAGTATTCCATGGTGTATATGTGCCACATTTTCTTTATCCAGTCTATCATCAATGGGCATTTGGGTTGGTTCCAAGTCTTTGCTGTTGTGAATGGTGCTGCAGTAAACATATGTGTGCATGTGTCTTTATAGCAGAATGATATAAAATCCTTTGGGTATATACCCAGTAATGGGATTGCTGGGTCAGATGGTGTTTCTGGATCTAGATCCTTGAGAAATCACCACACTGTCTTCCATAATAGTTGAACTAATTAACACTGCCACCAACAGTGTAAAAGTGTTCCTATTTCTTCACATCCTCTCCAGCATCTGTTATTTCCTGATTTTTTAATGATCGCCATTCTAACTGGCATGAGATGGCATCTCATTGTGGTTTTGATCTGCATTTTTCTAACGACCAGTGATGACAAGTTTTTTTCACGTTTATTGGCAGCATAAATGTCTTCTTTTGAGAAATGTCTGTTCATATTCTTTGCCTACTTTTTGATGTAGTTGTTTTTTTTCTTTTAAATTTGTTTAAGTCCCTCGTAGATTCTGGATATTAGCCCTTTGTCAGATGGATAGATTGCAAAAACTTTCTCTCATTCTGTAGGTTGCCTGTTTACTATGACAATAGTTTCTTTTGCTGTGCAGAAGCTCTTTAGTTTAAATAGATCCCATGTTTCAATTTTGGCTTTTGTTGCCATTGCTTTTGGTGTTTTAGTCATGAAGTTTTTGCCCATGCCAATGTCCTGAATAGTATTGCCAAGGTTTTCTTCTATGGTTTTTATGATTTTAGGTCTTACGTTTAAGTCTTTAATCCATCTTGAGTTAATTTTCATATAAAGTGTAAGGAAGGGGTCCAGTTTCAGTTTTCTGCATATGACTGGTCAGTTATCCCAGCACCATTTATTAAATAGGGAATCCTTTCCCCATTTCTTTTTTTTTTTTTTTTTATCAGATTTGTCAAAAATCAGGTGGTTGTAGATGTATGGCATTATTTCTGAGGCCTCTATTCTGTTCCATTGGTCTGTATATCTGTTTTGGTACCAGTACCATGCTGTTTTGGTTACTGTAGCCTTGTAGTATAGTTTGAAGTTAGGCACTGTGATGCCTCCAGCTTTTGTTCTTTTTTGCTTAGGATTGTCTTGGCTATACAGACTCTGTTTTGGTTCCATATGTAATTTAAAATAGTTTTTTCTAATTCTGTGAAGGAAGTCAATGGTAGCTTGATGGAGATAGCATGAAATTACTTTGGACAATATGGCCATTTTCACGATCTTGATTCTTCCTATCCATGAGCATGGAATGTTTCCCCGTTTGTTTGTGTCCTCTCTGATTTTGTTGAGCAGTGGTTTGTAGTTCTCCTTGAAGAGGTCCTTCACATCCTTTGTAAGTTGTATTCCTGGGTATTTTATTCTGTTTGTAGAGTTGTGAAAAGGATTTGGCTCTCTGTTTGTCTATTATTGGTGTATAGAAATGCTTGTGATTTCTGCACATTGATTTTGTATACTGAGACTTTGCTGAAGTTACTTATCAGCTTCAGAAGATTATGGGCTGAGACAATGGGGTTTTCTAAATATACCATCATATCATCTGCACACAGAGACAATTTGACTTCCTCTCTTCCTAATTGAATACCTTTATTTCTTTCTCCTGCCTGATTGGCCTGGTCAGAACTTCCAATACTATATTGAATACGAGTGGTGAGAGAGGGCATCCTTCCCTTGTGCTGGTTTTCAAAGGAAATGCTTCCAGTTTTTGACCATTTGGTATTATATTGGCTGTGTGTGTGTCATAAATCTTCTTATTTTGATATGCATTCCATCAATACATAGTTTATTGAGAGTTTTTTTGCATGAAGCAGTGTTGAATTTTGTTGAAGGCCTTTTCTGCATCTATTGAGATAATCGTGTGGTTTTAGACATTGGTTCTGTTTATGTGATGAAATACGTTTACTGATTTGCATATGTTGAACCAGCCTTGCATCACAGGGATGAAGCCAACTTGATCATGGTGGATAAGCTTTTTGATGTGCTGCTGGATTCTGTTTACCAGTATTTTATTGAGGATTTTCACATCGATGTTCATTCAGGGATATTGGTAGACACCAACCTAGCTGCAGGAATCTTTTTTCAGTTTTCTTTTTTTTTATTATGATTATTATTTTTTAAGTTCTAGGATACATGTGTATACCGTGCAGGTTTGTTACATATGTATACTTGTGCCATGTTGGTGTGCTGCACCCATCAACTCGTCAGCACCCCTCAATTCATCATTTATATCAGGTATAACTCCCAATGCAATCCCTCCCCCTTCCCCCCTCCCCATAATAGGCCCCAGTGTGTGATGTTCCCCTTCCCAAGTCCAAGTGATCTCATTGTTCAGTTCCCACCTATGAGTGAGAACATGCAGTGTCTGGTTTTCTGTTCTTGTGATAGTTTGCTAAGAATGATGGTTTCCAGCTGCATCCATGTCCCTACAAAGGACGCAAACTCATCCTTTTTTATGGCTGCATAGTATTCCATGGTGTATATGTGCCACATTTTCTTAATCCAGTCTGTCACTGATGGACATTTGGGTTGATTCCAAGTCTTTGCTATTGTGAGTAGTGCCGCAGTAAACATACGTGTGCATGTGTCTTTATAACAGCATGATTTATAATCCTTTAGGTATATACCCAGTAGTGGGATGGTTGGGTCATATGGTACATCTAGTTCTAGATCCTTGAGGAATTGCCATACTGTTTTCCATAATGGTTGAACTAGTTTACAATCCCACCAACAGTGTAGAAGTGTTCCTATTTCTCCACATCCTCTCCAACACCTGTTGTTTTCTGACTTTTGAATGATTGCCATTCTAACTGGTGTGAGATGGTATCTCAATGTGGTTTTGATTTGCATTTCTCTGATGGCGAGTGATGATGAGCATTTTTTCATGTGTCTGTTGGCTGTATGAATGTCTTCTTTTGAGAAATGTCTGTCCATATACTTTGCCCATTTTTTGATGGGATTGTTTGCTTTTTTCTTGTATATTTGTTTGAGTACTTTGTAGACTCTGGATATTAGCCCTTTGTCAGATGAGTAGATTGCAAAAATTTTCTCCCATTCTGTAGGTTGCCTGTTCACTCTGATGGTAGTTTCTTTTGCTGTGCAGAAGCTCTTTAGTTTAATTAGATCCCATTTGTCAATTTTGGCTTTTGCTGCCGTTGCTTTTGGTGTTTTAGACATGAAGTCCTTGCCCATGCCTATGTCCTGAATGGTATTACCTAGGTTTCTTCTACGGTTTTTATGGTATTAGGTCTAACATTTAAGTCTCTAATCCATCTTGAATTAATCTTCGTATAAGGAGTAAGGAAATGATCCAGTTTCAGCTTTCTACTTCTGGCTAGCCAATTTTCCCAGCACCACTTATTAAATAGGGAATCCTTTCCCCATTTCTTGTTTCTCTCAGGTTTGTCAAAGATCAGATGGCTGTAGATGTGTGACATTATTTCTGAGGACTCTGTTCTGTTCCATTGGTCTATGTCTCTGTTTTGGTACCAGTACCATGCTGTTTTGGTTACTGTAGCCTTGTAGTATAG
Organism: Piliocolobus tephrosceles; assembly: GCF_002776525.5. Lineage (NCBI taxonomy): Eukaryota > Metazoa > Chordata > Mammalia > Primates > Cercopithecidae > Piliocolobus > Piliocolobus tephrosceles. Next base: position 46,081,677 of record NC_045438.1, read on the forward strand.
TTTGAAGTCAGGTAGCGTGATGCCTCCAGCTTTGTCCTTTTGACTTAGGATTGTCTTGGCAATGCGGGCTCTTTTTTGGTTCCATATGAACTTTAAAGCAGTTTTTTCCAATTCGGTGAAGAAACTCATTGGTAGCTTGATGGGGATGGCATTGAATCTATAAATAACCTTGGGCAGTATGGCCATTTTCACGATATTGATTCTTCCTATCCATGAGCATGGTATGTTCTTCCATTTGTTTGTGTCCTCTTTTATTTCACTGAGCAGTGGTTTGTAGTTCTCCTTGAAGATGTCCTTTACATCCCTTGTAAGTTGGATTCCTAAGTATTTTATTCTCATTGAAGCAATTGTGAATGGAAGTTCATTTATGATTTGGCTCTCTGCTTGTCTGTTACTGGTGTATAAGAATGCTTGTGATTTTTGCACATTAATTTGGCATCCTGAGACTTTGCTGAAGTTGCTTATCAGCTGAAGGAGATTTTGGGCTGAGATAATGGGGTTTTCTAAATATACAATCATGTCATCTGCAAACAGGGACAATTTGACTTCTTCTTTTCCTAACTGAATACCCTTGATTTCTTTCTCTTGCCTGATTGCCCTAGCCAGAACTTCCAACACTATGTTAATAGGAGTGGTGAGAGAGGGCATCCCTGTCTTGTGCCAGTTTTCAAAGGGAATTTTTCCAGTTTTGCTCATTCAGTATGATATTGACTGTGGGTTTGTCATAAATAGCTCTTATTATTTTGAGGTACGTTCCATCAATACCGAATTTATTGAGCGTTTTTAGCATGAAGGGCTGTTGAATTTTGTCAAAAGCCTTTTCTGCATCTATTGAGATAATCATGTGGTTCTTGTCTTTGGTTCTGTTGATATGCTGGATTACGTTGATTGATTTGCGAATGTTGAACCAGCCTTACATCCCAGGGATGAAACCCACTTGATCATGGTGGATAAGCTTTTTGATGTGCTGCTGAATCCGGTTTGCCAGTATTTTATTGAGGATTTTTGCATCGATGTTCATCAGGATTGTTGGTCTAAAATTCTCTTTTTTTGCTGTGTCTCTGCCAGGCTTTGGTATCAGGATGATGTTGGCCTCATAAAATGAGTTAGGGAGGATTCCCTCTTTTTCTATTGATTGGAATAGTTTCAGAAGGAATGGTACCAGCTCCTCCTTGTACCTCTGGTAGAATTCAGCTGTGAATCCATCTGGTCCTGGACTTTTTTTGGTTGGTAACCTATTAATTACTGCCTCAATTTCAGAGCCTGCTATTGGTCTATTCACAGATTCAACTTCTTCCTGGTTTAGTCTTGGAAGGGTGTAAGTGTCCAGGAAATTATCCATTTCTTCTAGATTTTCTAGTTGATTTGCATAGAGGTGTTTATAGTATTCTCTGATGGTAGTTTGTATTTCTGTGGGGTCGGTGGTGATATCCCCTTTATCATTTTTAATTGCGTCTATTTGATTCTTCTCTCTTTTCTTCTTTATTAGTCTTGCTAGTGGTCTGTCAATTTTGTTGATCTTTTCAAAAAACCAACTCCTGGATTCATTGATTTTTTGGAGGGTTTTTTGTGTCTCTATCTCCTTCAGTTCTGCTCTGATCTTAGTTATTTCTTGCCTTCTGCTAGATTTTGAATGTGTTCACTCTTGCCTCTCTAGTTCTTTTAATTGTGATGTTAGAGTGTCAATTTTAGATCTTTCCTGCTTTCTCTTGGGCATTTAGTGCTATAAATTTCCCTCCACACACTGCTTTAAATGTGTCCTAGAGATTCTGGTATGTTGTGTCTTTGTTCTCATTGGTTTCAAAGAACATCTTTATTTCTGCCTTCATTTCGTTATGTACTCAGTAGTCATTCAGGAGCAGGTTGTTCAGTTTCCATGTAGTTGAGCAGTTTTGATTGAGTTTCTTTGTGCTGAGTTCTAGTTTGATTGCACTGTGATCTGAGAGACAGTTTGTTATAATTTCTGTTCTTTTACATTTGCTGAGGAGTGCTTTACTTCCAATTATGTGGTCAATTTTGGAATAAGTGTGATGTGGTGCTGAGAAGAATGTATATTCTGTTGACTTGGGGTGGAGAGGTCTATAGATGTCTATTAGGCCCGCTTGGTGCAGAGATGAGTTCAATTCCTGGATATCCTTGTTAACTTTCTGTCTCGTTGATCTGTCTAATGTTGACAGTAGAGTGTTGAAGTCTCCCATTATTATTGTATGGGAGTCTAAGTCTCTTCGTAAGTCTCTAAGAACTTGCTTTATGAATCTGGGTGCTCCTGTATTAGGTGCATATATATTTAGGATAGTTAGCTCTTCCTGTTGAAATGATCCCTTTACCATTATATAATGGCCTTCTTTGTCTCTTTTGATCTTTGATGGTTTAAAGTCTGTTTTATCAGAGACGGGGATTGCAACCCCTGCTTCTTTTTGTTCTCCATTTGCTTGGTAGATCTTCCTCCATCCCTTTATTTTGAGCCTATGTATGTCTCTGCATGTGAGATGGGTCTCCTGAAGACAGCAGACTGATGGGTCTTGACTCTTTATCCAGTTTGCCAGTCTGTGTCTTTTAATTGGATCATTTAGTCCATTTACATTTAAGGTTAATATTGTTATGTGTGAACTTGATCCAGCCATTATGATATTAACTGGTTATTTTGCTCCTTAGTTGATGCCGTTTCTTCCTAGCCTCGATGGTCTTTACATTTTGGCATGTTTTTGCAATGGCTGGTACTGGTTGTTCCTTTCCATGTTTAGGGCTTCCTTCATGGTCTCTTGTAAGGCAGGCCTGGTGGTGACAAAATCTCTAAGCATTTGCTTATCTGTAAAGGATTTTATTTCTCCTTCACTTATGAAACTTAGTTTGGCTGGATATGAAACTCTGGGTTTAAAATTCTTTTCTTTAAGAACATTGAATATTGGCCCCCACTCTCTTCTGGCTTGTAGAGTTTCTGCCGAGAGATCTGCTGTCAGTCTGATGGGCTTCCCTTTGTGGGTAACCCAACCTTTCTCTCTGGCTGCTCTTCAGATTCTTTCCTTCATTTCAACTTTGGTGAATCTGGCAATTATGTGTCTTGGGGTTGCTCTTCTCGAGGAGTATCTTTGTGGTGTTCTCTGTATTTCCTGAATTTGAATGTTGGCCTGCCCTACTGGGTTGGGGAAGTTCTCCTGGATGATATCCTGCAGAGTGTTTTCCAACATGGTTCCATTTTCCCCCTCACTTTCAGGCACCGCAATCAGATGTAGATTTGGTCTTTTTACATAATCCCATACTTCTTGCAGGCTTTGTTCATTTCTTTTTCTTCTTTTTTCTTTTGGTTTCTCTTCTCGCTTCATTTCATTCATTTGATCCTCAATCGCTGATACTCTTTCTTCCAGTTGATTGAGTCGGTTACTGAAGCTTTTGCCTTTGTCACGTATTTCTCGTGTCATGGTTTTCATCTCTGTCATTTCGTTTATGACCTTCTCTGCATTAATTATTCTAGCTATCAATTCTTCCACTCTTTTTTCAAGATTTTTAGTTTCTTTGTGCTGGGTACGTAATTCCTCCTTTAGCTCTGAGAAGTTTGATTGACTGAAGCCTTCTTCTCTCATCTCGTCAAAGTCATTCTCTGACCAGCTTTGATCCGTTGCTGGCGATGGACTGTGCTCCTTTGGAGGGGGAGATGCACTCTTATTTTTTGAGTTTCCAGCTTTTCTGCCCTGCTTTTTCCCCATCTTTGTGGTTTTATCTGCCTCTGGTATTTGATTATGGTGATGTACTGATGAGGTTTTGGTATAAGTGTCCTTCCTGTTTGATAAGTTTCCTTCTAACAGTCAGGACCCTCATCTGTAGGTCTGTTGGAGATTGCTTGAGGTCCACTCCAGACCCTGTTTGCCTGGGTATCAGCAGCAGAGGTTGCAGAAGATAGTATGTTGCTGAACAGCGAGTGTACCTGTGTGATTCTTACTTTGGAAGCTTCCTCTCAGGGGTGTACTCCACCCTGTGAGGTGTGGAGTGTCAGACTGCCCCTAGTGTGGGATGTCTCCCAGTTAGGCTACTCAGGGGTCAAGGACCCACTTGAGCAGGCAGTCTCTCCCTTCTCAGATCTCAACCTCCATGTGGGGAGATCCACTGCTCTCTTCAAAGCTGTCAGAGTCGTTTGCATCTGCAAAGGTTTCTGCTGCTTTTGTTGTTGTTGTTGTTAACTGTGTCCTGTCCCCAGAGGTGGAGTCTACAGAGACAGGCAGGTTTCCTTGAACTGCTGTGAGCTCCACCCAGTTCGAGCTTCCCAGCGGCTTTGTTTACCTACTTAAGCCTCAGCAATGGCGGGCGCCCCTCCCCCAGCCTCGCTGCTGCCTTGCGGTTAGATCACAGACTGCTGTGCTAGCAATGAGGGAGGCTCTGTGGGCGTGGGACCCTCCCAGCCAGGTGTGGGATATATTCTCCTGGTGTGCCCGTTTGCTTAAAGTGCAGTATTGGGGTGGGAATTACCCAATTTTCCAGGTGTTGTGTCTCAGTTTCCCTGGCTAGGAAAAGGGATTCCCTTCCCCCTTGCGCTTCCCAGGTGGGGCGATGCCTCGCCCTGCTTCAGCTCTTGCTGGCTGGGCTGCAGCAACTGACCAGCACCAATTGTCCGGCACTCCCTAGTGAGATAACCCCAGTGCTTCAGTTGAAAATGCAGAAATCACTGGTCTTCTGTGTGGCTCACACTGGGAGTTGGAGACTGGAGCTGTTCCTATTCGGCCATTAAGGCATCTTTTTTCTTATCCCAGTGGTGCCTGGAATGCCAGCGAGACACAACCGTTCACTCCCCTGCAAAGGGGGTTGAAGCCAGGGAGCCAAGTGGTCTAGTTTAGTGGACACCACCCCCACAGAGCCCAGCAAGTTAAGATCTACTAGCTTGAAATTCTCGCTGCCAGCACAGCAGTCTGAAGTCAACCTGGGATGCTTGAACTTGGTGGAGAGAGGGGCGTCTGCCATTACTGCGGCTTAAGTAGGCAGTTTTCCCCTCACAGTGTAAAATACTGCCACAAGGAAGTTCGAACTGGGCAGAGCCCACCACAGCTCAGCAAAGCCACTGTAGCCAGACTGCCTCTCTCGATTCCTCCTCTCTGAGCAGGGCATCTCTGAAAGAAAGGCAGCAGCCCCAGTCACAGGCTGATAGATAAAACTCCCATCTCACTGGGACAGAATACCTAGGGGAAGGGGCACCTCTGGGAGCAGCCTCAACAGGCTTAAACGTTCCTGCTTGTGGGCTCTGAAGAGAGCAGCAGATCTCCCAGCACAGCACTCGAGCTCTGCTAAGGGACAGACTGCCTCCTCAAGTGGGTCCCTGACCCCCGTGCCTCCTGACTGGGAGACATCTCCCAGCAGGGGTCCACAGACACCTCATACAGGAGAGCTCCAGCTGGCATCTGGCGGCTGCCCATCTAGGACAAAGCTTCTAGAGGAAGGAACAGGCAGCAATCTTTGCTCTTTTGCAGCATCCACTGATACCCAGGCAGACAGGGTCTGGAGTGAACCTTTAGCAAACTCCAGCAGACCTGCAGCAGAGGGGCCTGACTGTTAGAAGGAAAACTAACAAATAGAAGGGAATAGCATCAATATCAACATAAAGCATGTCCACACAGAAACCCCATCTGAAAGTCACCAACATCAAAGACCAAAGGTAGATAAATCCACGACGATGAGGAAAAGGCAGTGCAAAAAGTCTGAAAATTCCAAAAACCAGATTACCTCTCTTCCTCCAAAGGATCACAACTCCTCACCAGCAAGGAAGCAAAACTGGATGGAGAAGGAATTTGGTGAATTGACAGAAGTAGGCTTCAGAAAGTGGATAATAAATTCCTCTGAGCTAAAGGAGCATGTTCTAACCCAATGCAAGGAAGCTAAGAACCTTGAAAAAAACGTTAGGAGAATTGCTAACTAGAATAACCAGTTTAGAGAAGAACATAAATTAGCTGATGGAGCTGAAATAGACAAGTACTTTTTAAGAACTTGAACCCTCTGTAATTCACTCCTTGCTTATTTTTCCTAACCACTGTCTGTGTGTTATATTAAAAGTATTTTAAACATAAAACTGGACTGCAGGCAGAAGGTAAGTTTGAAACATTCTTTTACTTCACCATCAGCTGGAAGAAAAAGAGAGCCCAGAGAGGATGATAAGAGTTGGTGGTATCTGGAAATGAGAAGTCTTCAGTGAAACCCTATTGACCTTCAGCATGAGAGAAAGGATACACCAGAAGTTGAGTAATGACCCTGGGCTTCCCCTAAATCTTTAGTTCTTACTAGAAATTTATGGATTCCCTGGAAATGCAAAAATAATGTAGGGGGAGGTAGTGTACTCATATTTAACTAGTGTAAACAGCTATTTATTCAGATATATACACTTGTCCAAGCATGCACTAGGACTTAATTAAAATATAATTTTCTACAATGACTCTCATGTATGTAAGTTAATGAGAGAACCAGCAGGATGGTAAAGCTGATTCAAAGAGAATTTAAGATACAATGTATGTAGGAACTGAAAGAATGCTAAACAATTACTAGGTTAGATACCAAATTGATTAACTTCCTACTGGGCAATTAAACTGTAACATTTGGATGTATCTTTTTTACCAGATAGGAATCCCTTGCACCTTTAACAGACAAACACCTACAAGATTTCATGTGTAACTTTGGGGGTTAGCCTCAATCAATAGAAAATAATAAAATACACCAAGGCACAAATAATCTTATAAAGAATAACATAACTCTGTGGTGACCCCGATGGAGTACTCCAGCATGCAGGACATGCAGCCAACCTGGCACTTTTAAGTCTAAGCCCAGATACTTTATTAAACAATGTGTAATAATACTAATAACTTTCCATTTATTGAGCTTTTATCTACTAAGTGCTAGGCACTGGGCTATCTTACCTACTGTATCTTATTTATTCCTCTCAACATTTCTCTATGTGAGAAGGTTGAGTCTGATCTCACATAACAAAGGGCTTGCAACCAGAATTTGAGATAGGCAAAAAACAAGAAAGGAATGAAGGTAGAAGGAAGTTGTATTCCAAGTCAGGTATCTTTATCAACAAAAGCAGAGGCAGAAAATTTTAAAGTATGTAATTTTAGAGTAAAAACAAAAGAATGCAGATCTCTAAACTTGTTATTCCAAACACATTTTGGCTTACTCAAATACATTTTAGACTAATTAGGTACTTTACATGTTTCACATATCACTATTTGTTACAAAGACGATAGGTAAAAAGACAAAAATGTTATAGTAGTTCTATGAAGAAGAACTGGAAAAGAAAAGAGGAAAATAATGTCTTGGATGTTTAATATTCAAAGAGATAATATCAAACTTATTAAAATCAAGAGACGAACCATTTCATACACCTCAGTTTAATATGAAAACATGAGTTCCATTATACTATTTCACAACTACAGATATCAGCACATTGTAAATTGTTATAATCTATTTTCTATTACCTTCAGGAGTGAGTGTGTGAGTACATGCACCCACATGCTTACCAGGCAAACAATTTCAATCATTGCAAGACTAATATGCGTTTAATAAACTCATTCAGTCATCAAATCTTTTCAGTATTAGGTTAGATACATGAGACTGTTTTTTATAAGTAAATATCTTTGGGAAGCAGCAACATTCTTTTTAGAAATTGTAATTTATTATTACTCTGAGGAAAGGATTGATTTCCCAGAATCTTTTATTTCTGGCAAATGTCCAGCTCTGACTACACCGTAGTGACTACATTACAGGGGCACTAAATTTACCAGAAAATAAAAAGTTTTGTGATTTAATTAAGTTTGCATGTCCAAGGTGGAGTAGCAACTGATTCTATGATTTACTTTTGAAATTCTTCCACAAAATAAATGAAAGCATAATTGATCTCACCAGATTAATGGTTATTAATATTTAGTCAATTTAATATAATTAGATGTGCTAGAAAAATTCAAAGAAAAAACCATTGTATTAAGAACTGCAGATTTTAAAGAGCACAAAGAACCTCTTTGATGTACAAGAAAACTGAGACTATTTTGTAAGTTGGTTAATTTATTTTCATCTATAAACTTGAATTCCTAAAATATGAAGGATTGTCAGAGAGATATGTTTACCCTTGTTTCCATTCTCTTCATCCTTACTCCTTTCTTTGAAAGACTATGAGTTACCCTCAAGTGTCCATGATACATGCACCAGAAACACACAATCCATGACTGAGAATAATAATTTGATTCAAGAAAAGATTTCAGTGATATTTTGGTTTTGTGAACAATATAATCGTAGTGCTTTTTCAGAATATTCTCTACCACTCTTTAAACGCAATGGTGATTGTGTGCATAATCAGTATTTTTAACCCCATTCTCCTCCTTGGGATATTGCAAGGAGCAACATTGTCCTGGGATACTTTTCAAGAACAGTCTTAAAACTTTTAGAAGCAGGGGAATTTATTATGCCACCTTCTTTCCAAGTCACCCCTGTCCAAAAATGGAAGAGCGTCTTTGGCATTTTTCACTAAAGTACAAACCATGGTACACCTACTCAGTCGGTGGGTCATCCTCAGTATATGTTTTTTTTTGTTGTTGTTTTGTTTTTTTTTTTTTTTTATCTTCTAGGTGGACAACACTCACTCTAGGGATCTAGTAGTAGATAGAGATTGATCTTGAAGCTACCCTTTACCTATTTGCCCTTTACCTACTCACCCTTTACCCATCATTTATCCTTTACCTATTTACCAGGGGAGAGTCAGCACATACCCAATCACTTGAAAGAAATCTCTCCTCCCAGCTTCCAAAGAGCAAATCGTTCCATACCATATTCTCTTTCTCTGCATGCCTTTTTGAAAAAGGCTGAAACACTAGGTATATCAGTCAGGATTAAGTTATACTTTGGCATCAAATGTCCCCAAAATATCCATGACTTAACAATCACAAGAGTTTTATATATCAGTCATATCACATGTCCATCTTTGGCTGGCTGTATCTCTGCTTTATATCATATTCACTCCAGGTCCTTGGTGGATAAAATAGAAGCCTCTAGCTAGAATTTTGCGTGTCATTGAGACAGAGGAAAACGAAAAAAAAAGAAAAAGAAAAAGATGGCTCTTAAAGATTTTGCTTTGAAGTGATGCAAGGTAATTACACTCATATTTCATTGTTAAAGCAAGTCACGTTGCCAAGTTGTTATTCAATTATTCAGGAAAATGTAAGGCTATTTCTGAAAAGGGCAGCAAATATCTGTGAATTGTAATACCATCATCCACATCAGGGAACCACAGTTTCAGATTCACAAGAAGTATTACAAAAGGGATCTACCTTTCTCAAGGAGAAAGTGGGGGAAGGGCCTGAACATACATGTTGGTGACCAGAAAAATGCTAATTGTAGAGTGCTAAGATGTACCTTTTTTAAAGCATACAATTTACTAACCAGCCTTAGACTTATAGTAGAACAATAAATAGAAAACTAGATGGATAGATAGCTAGGTGGATAAATGGATGAATAAATGGATAGATAGATGATAGAGAGTAGAGATAGATGATAGATAGGTGATAGAGATAGACACTCGAACACTTATACTAATTTAAAGATAAAATATAAAACTCACTCTACATGTTATTTTAGATTAAAGTTATTCATTTAATTTTTTAACTAAATTCACAGGCATTGTGCTTTTAAGTTCATACTTTGAAAACAGAAGTTTTGATATAATGTTATTTTATTATCTACTTGAGTTGAACATGTAAATATAGAGTTTTCTATCATTTTGGAATAAGTTTTTGCATTTCTCTGGAATCTACTTAGCTGCAAATTTATAGTAAGATTTTTATAAATCTATTTTTTACAGTGTTTATATTTCCACTTTGAATCATTGTTTTCTTTTCATCTTGAGTGATGTCATTTGGTTACTTGATTTGACATGACTATAGGCTCTGCTAAATTTCAGAAATATAAGTTAATTTATCTAAATTTTGTCCAGTTTTATCCTTTGAAAACTCTGGCTAAATTCTCATTTTCTAGAGAATGTAGAATTTTAACATTTTTATGTTTGTGAAATATATACAAAAATGAAAGTAGGAATTTTAATAATTCAGTTTCTCTTCTCTGTGGCCACTGGATTACTTGTGAGTCCCTGCAGACAATGAGAGGTGAGATAATAGGAATTCATTTAATTCTAGTATAAAAATAGTGATAGAAGGGAAAATTTCTTTTCTTCTATTCCTTTGGAAAAAGCACAGAACTATTTCAATGTGATTAATTGTGGTGAGGCACAAATGTGAAAGCCAAACAATCTGGTCCTAATTTTTCTTTAAAGCAATACATCTGTCTACACACACAGAAACACAAATAATAAATGAATTCAGCAAATTTGTAGGATACAAAATAAATCCGATTTCAAATACACTAAAAAATAGTTTAACCAAAGTGTAGGACTTGTACACTAAAAACAACAAGAGTAGTTGAAATATTATTGAAAAAATTGGAGAAATCTAAATAAATGAAAAGATATCCCATGTTCATGGAATGGAAAATTTACTCTTAATAAGATTTGGGCAATACACCTGAAATTATTTGACAGCTTTAACACAAAACTCCACCTGCCTATTTTTGCAGAAATGGGCAACCAGATCTTAAAATTCATATGGAAATTCAAGGGACCCAGAGTAGCCAAATAATCTTGAAAAAGAAGAACAAAGTTGCAGGGCATATATCTCCCAATATCAAAACTTAATACAAAGTTACAGCAATCAAGATAGTGTGATACTAGCATAAAGATAGACAAATGGACCAATAGAATAGAATTGAGGGTCCAAAAATCAACCCATACAGTTATGATTAATTGAGTTTTGACAAAGGTGCCAAGATCATTCTATGGGGAAATAGTGCTTTAACTGCTTCAACTGGATCAGTCAACGCATGGTGCTGAGACAACTGGATATCCATGTGCAAAATAATAAATTTAGATCCCCACTTCATATCATACACAAAACTTAACTCAAAATAGATCAGAGACTAACTGTAAGAATTAAAACTATAAAACTCTTAGTAGGAAAATAGCTATAAATCTGCATGATCTTAGATTAGGCAATGGGTTACTTTAGATATGATACCAAATTTAATTTTGTTGCATAAGCAACAAATAAGTTGAACTTTATCAAAATTTAAAAAGGACACCATCAAGAAAGTGAGAAGATAACCCACAGAATGGGAGAAAATGTTTGCCAATCATACATATTTGATAAGTGTCTTTTATCCAGAATATACAAAGGACTTACAACTCAACAATAAAAAGAGCACCTGATTAAAATGCAGAAAAATGATCTGAATTTCTCAAAAAAAAATTACAAATGGCCATTTAACACATGGAAAGATGCTCAACATCATTAATCATCAGGAAAATGCATACTAAAACCACAGTGATATACCACTTAACACCCACTAGAATGGCTATAATTTTCTTAAAAGGATAATAAGAAGTATTAGTGAGAATGTAGATGAATTGAAACTCTCATACGTTGCTGGTGGGGGCATAAATGATGCCACTGCATGGCAAGAATCTGGAAGTTTCTTACCAAGTTAAACATAAAATTACCACATGACCAAGCAATTCCACTCATAGGTAAATACCCAAGAGAATTGAAAATAAATGTTCCCACACAAACTTGTATGTGAAAGTTCATAACAGCATTATTTATAGTAGCCCAAAGTTGAAACAACTCACATGTCTGTCAATGATGAATGGATAAACAAAATGTGATGTATACATTTAATAAAAGAAAATATTCAGCCATAAAAACAAATGAGGTATTACATGGTACAACATGAATGAAATTTGAAAACATTATGGTAAGTGAAAGAAACCAGACACAAAAAGTCACATAATGTATTATTCCATTTATGTGAAGTTTCTAGAATAGGCAAATACATGTAGAAAGTTGATTTGAGAGTGGCCAGAAGATGAGGGAAGAGAGAAATTGTGACTAATTATGCATATATGTATAGAATTTCTTTTTGGAGTAATGGAAATGTTCTCAAATTAGATTGTGGTGATTATTGTGCAACATAGTGAGTGCATTAAAAAACCACTGAATTGTACACTTAAAAAATATGAATTTTCTGTTATGTGAATTGTACTTCAACAAAAAATAAAGTAGTGCATCTTTATAATTGTTTGATTATTTTCCTCTATCATTGACAATGCTATTTGATATTACAAGATCCCACAAGTCATAGCCTTCATCTATTTAAATCATTTTGATTCTCAATGTAGGGGGAAGAGAGACACAATTAGGCTATCTCAGCTACTAGAGCTTCATGTGAAACAGAGACAAGAAGGCCTCACAAAGACCCAGAACCAAAATACTGTTTAAAATAGAACAATTGTTTTATTAGATATGTTTTATTGGTTCTGGTGTCTCCACAACCCTAATTATTGTCTTCTGATAAACTGGCCACCTTTGATCTCTCCTCTGGTGTTCTGCCTTTGAATATGACTCAGCTATTTTCTCTTTCACCTCTATTGCTCTTGCTATGCATAACTTTGTCTTGAATGTCTCTCCATCAGATTCCTGCAGAATAAGCATGGAATTGGCTCACCTGACATAGCCAGTGAGATTATCCTTGATTGGCAGAGTGCTAGTTCCACACTTCCTATGAGAATACTGGCTACTCTACCGATACCCTCTATGTTCTGGGATTTCAGGATCATATAATATAAAGTAAGGAGAACTCTGTGTATTTCTACCCAACATGGATTTTCTGATGTTTTCATGAGAAAATATCAGTCAAACCCAAATTGAGAGATATAATGAAGAAACTATGCTTTTTAGAAATGGCAATATCACAAGACACAAACCAAGGCTGAGGGACTCAGCTTGATGAAGACAAAAAAGACATGGCAACTCAATAAGATTTATGATTCCAAATTGGATCCTGAGCCAGAAAAAAAAAAAAAAAAAAAAAAAAAAAAAAAAAAATGCCGTGATGAGCCTACCAATAAAAATGTAAAAGAACTACAGGTTAGATAATAGTATTGTATCAATGTTAAGTTTCCTAATTTTGATGATTGCACAAAAGCCATATAAGAGTATGCCCTTTTTCTATTAGGAAATGCACTGTGATAATTAATATTAGAATGTCAACTTGATTGGATTGACGGATGCAAAGTATTGTTCCTGGGTATGTCTGTGAGGGTGTTGCCAAAAGACATTAACATTTGAGTCAGTGGACTGGGAGAGGAGACCCACCCTAAATCTGGGTGGGCACCATCTAATCAGCTGCCAGGGTGGGTAGGATAAAAGCAGGTGGAGGAACATGGAAGGACTAAACTGGCTGAGACTTCTGGCCTCTTTCTCCCATGCTGGGTGCTTTCTGCCCTCAAACATCGGACTCTAACTTCTTCAGCTTTTGGACTCTTAGACTTACACCAGTTATTTGCCAGGGGCTCGCAGGCCTTCGGTCACAGACTGAAGACTACACTGTGGACTTCACTACTTTTGAGGTTCTGGGGCTCAGACTGGCTTCCTTGCTCCTCAGCTTGCTGACAGCCTATTGTGGGACTTTACCTTGTGATCGTGTGAGTCAATACTCCTTAGTAAACTACCTTTCATATATATATATATATATATAATATATCTCCTATTAGTCCTGTCCCTCTAGAGAACCCTAATACATGCACATTAAAAATTTTTGGTGAACTATTCTCAGTTTCCTAAAATTCATGAAATATATGTATATATGATATGCATATAATATATAATATGTATTTGTGACATTAGGATATATATTATATATAGCATATATTTATAAGGTATATTTATGATCTGTATGTAGTATTATATTATGGGTACATATATATTTAATATAAATTTATCCAATACATATACATAATCACCACAGAAGGAGAAAATTATTAAAAGAGAGAAGATAATTGTATAGCAAATGCACAAATCATTGCTAGTTAGAGGATCTGGGAAAAGAGCATTAAGAAGTTTTTTGAGTAATTCTTCCAACTTTTTTCCAAGTTTAAAATTATTTTAAAATAAAAAAGAAAAATTTTAAAATGCATAGTGAACTGTGTACAAGGAAACACTGAAAAAGGGGGTCACGGTCATGGCTAAATTATGATCCAAATTAAGTGTACCAGCATACCTCGGAGATATTGTGGATTTGGTTCCAAAGCAGCACAATAAAGTGACTATCACAACAAAGCAGGTCATGCAAATTTTTTGGTTTCCCAGTGCATATAAAAGTCATGTTTATACTACATTTTAGTCTCTTAAGCAGGCAATAACTTGGTGTCTAAAAAGAGTACATGCCTTCATTTAAAAATGATTTATTGCTAAAAATTGATAACAGTCATCTGAGCCCTCAGCCAGTTATAATCGTTTTCCCAGTGGAGGGTCTTGCCTTGATGTTGATCTGCTAATAAATAAGGCTGATAGTTACTGAAGGCTGAGATGGCTGTGGCAATTTCTTAAAACAAGGCAGCAATGAAATTTGCCACATTGCTGGACTTTTCATGAAAGATTTCTCTGTACATGCAATGCTGTTTGATAGCATTTTACCCCCAATAGCATGCCCTTCAAAACTGGAGTGAACCCTCTCAAATTCTGTGATTATTTTGTTAAATATGTTTATATGATATTTTAAATCCTTCATTGTCATTTCAACAGTGTTTGCAGCATCCTCACCAGGAGTAGACTCCATCTCAAAAAAACACTTTCTTTGCTCATCCAGAGAACCAACTCTACATTTGTTCAAGTTTTATCATGAGATTACAACAATTCAGTCATATTTTCAGGCCCCACTTCTGATTCCAGTTCTCTTGGTATTTTCACTGCATCTTCAGTAATTTCGTCCACTGAAGTCTTTGAGCTCTTTAAAGTCACCTGTGAGGGTTGTAATCACGTTGTTCCAAAATTCTGTTAATGTTGATATTGTGATCTCCTCCCATGAATCACAAATGTTTGTAATGCTATCTAGAATAATAAATATTTTCAAGAAGTTTTTCAATTTACTATGGCCAGGTTTATCAGAGTAATCACTCTCAATGGTAACTATAGCCTTATGAAATGTATTTCAAGTATCTTAGCACAAAACAATTCTGCTTCATCAACTTGTGGCAATCTTTCTCAGGCCCAATAAATCACTCAGATACTGCTTTTAAGAAAATATGGAATGGTAGTCTTTTCACCAATGATAAATATTTGCTCCAATAATATAAATTTTATGCTTTGCTGACTTACTGCTTTTGAAAACACAAAAAGTTTTCAGATTGGAGGCTGAATCACACTGTACTCTTTTTGAAGACGTTTTGGAGGGCAAAATGTCAACCCGTGTAGCAACAACCATGCACTTGACTCAAATGAAGTGGGAATAATATGAAGAGCTGTGACCAAGTTGCCATAGTTGTTGACCTATGGTAGGGGTCAGCAAAATTTTCTGTAAAGAGCCAGATAGTAAGTATTTTAGGTGTTGTAGACTATATGACTTCTGTTGCAACTACTCGACTCAGCCCTTTTACTATGAATGCAACCATATACAAAATGTAAGAGAATGAGCATGGCTGTGTTACAATAAAGCTTTATTACAAAAATAGGGGCAAGCTATAGTTTTTTGACCCCAGATTAATGGAATGAGCACATGATCTAAGCCGGCACGACAAGATTCCTCCCTCAACTGGAGAAGAAAAGTGTTTAAAATATCAGACTACAACCAAAACTGAGTACTACTTGCAACCTACTTTCCAGACTCATGGGAACAACTTGGCTGAAAAAATGAAGCTAACACATTGAAAGAAGAAAAGACAAGAGACAGAATCATCTCAGTATTCAAGGATGTGAATCTTTTTTTTCCCTGAGGTCATCAATTCCCCTGACCTTTCTCTGCTTTGGTTACGTTAATCTATATAGTCCCTTTTTTAGGGATAAGCTGATTCAACCTGTGTTTCTATTGTTTGTTATCCCTGGCTAAGTAATCTTGGTCAAGTTATTTAAACTCTCCAGATCTCAGTTTCTTCACTTAAAAAATGTGAACAAAAATGAGCATACTTTACCAGATTTATATGGACATTAAATGATATATCATATGGGAAAGTGCATAGAGCAGTGTCCGGCAAATAAAAACACTAGGCAAATATTGATTATCATCATCATTATCATCAAACGTTGTTGAGAATTTGGTTGGTTTCAAAAATATAACATGTATCTAGAATTTATGTTTGCATTAAGAGAGAGGAGAGTTAGTTCACACAAGTAAACCATTGGCAAATACAGGTCATTAATTTTTCCCTTCATAGGAAAGATTACAGTGGCAATGGAGGGAAAGACCTGTCAATAATATGGATTATAAGACTGATATCTTTAGAATTCAGGAATAAATGTGCTAAATTAGACAGAAGCATGGGGCCATAAAAATAAGCAGTGAAGCCTATGTTTATAACACAAGGGCTTAAGTCAGATTGATTTATTTCTTAACTAAGTTGTTCTTCAGTAAATTGGAATTTGGCAATATATCTTATTAATCATTAAAATACAACCAGTGCTTCAGTAGTTTGAGATGCCAGATAGAAACTACTTGTGCAAATCCAAACCTAATTAGAGCAAGTTAAATAATTAATATCTATTTTAAAACATTTAAAACATCAATTTTGTGATAATAATTTATTTATTCTCTTTGTAGTTTTATTTCCCACATATACATTTATAATACGATTTTGTTTGGCTGAGGCTGTCAGCATCCCACCCACAGCCCTTGCCTTTAGCACTTTAATGCACACAGCTCTCAATGCCTAAGGTCTTTGCCCGGAGCTTTCACTTGCTGTTAAAGCAAACTTTGTTGTGCAAGTGCTGAAAAATACCCATAGAGCACCCTTAAACAATGATGGATGGGAATTGGTATAAAGGTACTCTGGCTCCAGCTTCCCCTCCACTGGGACAACTGAGGAGAGCTTCACAGTGGCTCTCTGAGTTTATCTAGTGGGGTTAATCTTCAGTTGTCCACAGTGGTAGTTGGTTATCTTCCTTGCCTTCCTACCAGGGTTGCCTTCATCCCCCAAATAAACCATATGCACTTAAATCCTGATTTCAAAATCTGCTTCTGGGAGAATTCAAACTAAAATAATTGATATCATACATTGCTCTAGATAAGGGAGAACACCCCTCATATTGCCTTATGCCCAATTTCTGCCTCCAAAGAATGAAAAAGTAAAAACTAAAAGGCAGAAATGAAATCCACAAGCAGACAGCCCAGCGCCACACCCTGGGCCTAGTAGTTAAAGATCCTAATTGGTTATGTTATCTACACATTACAGACATTGTATAGAAATGCACTGTGAAAAGCCCTATACTATTTTGCTCCGATCTAGTTACTGGTGCGTGCAGCCTCCAGTCACATACTCCCTGCTTGCTCAATCGATCACAACCCTCTCACACTCACCCCCTTAGAGTTGTGATCACTTAAAAGGGACAGGAATTGCTCACTCAGAGAGCTCAGCTCTTGAGACAGGAGTCTTGCCTATGCCCATGGCCAAATAAACCCCTTCCTTCTTTAACTCGGTGTCTGAGGAGTTTTGTCTGTGGCTCGTCCTGCTACATTTCTTGGTTCCCTGATTGGGAAGCAAGGTGAATGGTGGATGGTCAAGGCAGCTCCTTAGGCGGCTTAAGCCTGCCCTGTGGAACATCCCTGTGGGGGACTCCAACCAGCCCGAGTGACGTGGATCCTGAGAGTGCTCCTGGGTAGGCATTTGCCCCGGTGGGAGGCCTGGCTAAAGCAGTGTGTGGCAGGCCCCCGTGGAGGATCAACACAGCGGCTGAACATTGGGAAGGAATGGGCACTTGGAGTCCGGACATCTAAAACCTGGTAAAACTAGTCTTTGAAACTTGCCCACTCCATTTGAGTGGAAGCGTGGCCTGATCACCCATGGCATGCCTTTATCAGGACTTTGGTTTTGGTTTTGACTTGGTTTGAATTGCTTGACAGGATTGATCTTGGGAACTTGCCTACACCATTTGAGTGGAAGTGTGGCCTGATCATCCACGGTGTGCCTGTACTGGCACTTTGGTTTTTATTTTTTACTTGACTTGGATTGCTTGATACTTTGGTTTTGGTTTTGATCTGGCTTGGATTTCTGGATACTCTGATTTTGGTTTTGATTTTCGTTTGGTGCAAACTGCAAAAGTGTGTGTGCCCCTTTTACCCGTTCTTTGTTTTGTGGTGTGTGTGTGGTGTGAGCATGGTGTTTTGTCTTGAAGAAGCATAGATCAGGCACAAATGAGCCCACTCTACTAGAAACTGTGTTGAAAAATTTCAAAAAAGAATTTAAGGGAGACTATGGAGTACTATGACACCAGCAAAACTTAAAACTTTGTGTAAGATAGACTGGCCAGCATTCTAAGTTGGTTGACCATTAGAAGGAAGCCTGGACAGGTCCCTTATTTCAAAGATATGGCACAAGGTAACATGTAAGCTAGGGAACCCAGACCAGCTCCTTCACATACACACTTGGTTACAGCTGGTTTTAGACCCCCCGCTCCCAACACACAGTCGTTGAGAGAACAGCAGCATAAGCGACTGGCAGAGGCAAGGAAAGACCAGCAGAGAGAGAGAAAGGAAAGAGACAGAGAGGAAAAGAGGCAAAGAGAGAGAGGAAGAGACAAACAAGGAGAGAGAGAGAGAAAGAGAGAGGCAGAGAGAGAGAGGAAGAGACAGAGGCAAAAGGAAAGTCAAAGACAGAAAGAAAAAGAAAGAGAGAGATATACAAGTAGTTAAGGAAAAAAAGTGTACCCTATTCCTTTAAATGCCAAGGTAAATTTAAAACCTATAATTGATAATTGAAGGTATTCTCCTAACCCTATATCACTCCAATACCACTTTGTTTTCGGTGTAAACAAGGGTGTATCCTGAAAGCACTGAGGCCTTCCTATCAAAAATCCTTAACCCCATAACCTACGGATGGTCCAAATGCATTCAATCTGTAGTGGCGACTGCTTTGCCAACAACAAAAAAAAAAAGTTAAAATATAATAACTTTTAGAGGAAACCTCATTGTGAACACACCTCATCAGTTCAGAAGTATCCTAAGGAAAAAACAAAAAAGGAATAAAAAGGGGGGGGGGGCGGAATTTATATAAAAAGTATTATATGGTAAATTATTGTCCTGAAATAAATTAACTGGTTGTTTAAAGAAAGAATTATTTGTAATAAGTCAGAAAGTTGAGGCACGTTGAAGAATTGTCTGTGAAAGTCATGAAAGAGAAAAATGTTCTAAAAAAGAATTTATGCAAAAAGTTGTATAATTTAAAAGTAACTAGGCCTCCTGAATGTAAAACTATTGGGAAAAAAAACTATTGTTTTGAAGATTTAAGCAAGTTTTAAAAAGTTAACTGTAAAGAAAATTCTGTGTGTAAACATATTAGCTAAAGTTAAAGAAGTATCATCCAGTTTTTCTGTGAACTGGACATTAAAGTAAAAGCATAGCAGGTTTTTCTTAAAACAGCAACCTGCTTTTTAGCAAAAATTATAAAAAGTTAAAAAGAGTCTATAAAATCTTACCTTATGGTCAAACATTAAAAATTAGATAAATATGTCTAAAAGGTTTTATTAAAATTAGGTTTAACTTTAATAACACACTAATATAAAGATAAAATTTAGCTTATCTGGTATAAAAATCATATGAGAAGCATTGTTAAATGTAAAATGGTATTTGGCTTTCTTTGGCTTAAAAACTACTAAAAATAGGTGCTAAAGGAAATTTATCAGTAAAAAGGCACTAAGAACTATACAGTCCACTGCCAAGGTCCCTACATTTAAAACAAAATGTCAGTTTCTTAAAAATTACATACTTGGTTTATCTTCCACTTTCCTTTCTCTCAAAAACTAAAAGTCTTTTAGCACATGTACCACCCTTAGAATTTCCGTTAAACCAGCACCAGCCTGAAGATCATGTTCTCATCAAAGGGTGGAAAGAAGAAAAACTCGAGCCAGCCTGGGAAGGACCTTACCTTGTGCTGTTAACCACCAAGACTGCTGTTCGTACAGAAAAAAAAAAAAAAAAAATGAACACATCACACCCAAGTCAAGATAGTGCCACCCCCTCCAGAGTCATGGGCCATAGTTCCAGGGGAAAACCTTACCAAACTAAAGCTAAGAAAAATTTAACTCTTTTCATCTATTCTATTACTCTTTCTTCTTTCCTCATTCTATTGCTGATCATCTAGTTATTAACATAACCAAGTCAATTTAACCTCAAACTATTGCATTTAATGCTTGCCTTATACCCTGTGGGGACTTGCCAAGTCAAAGACAGCTTTCTACTTCAGAAAATTACCTCTGTCCCTCCTGACTCTCCTTAGACTGGGCATTAGTAAATTAGGACCATTTAATTCTGGGAGATTTTGATAAAGACCCCAGTGCTAACCAGGAGTCTTGCCCCCTGATGTAGAGTTTTCATGCCATAGTTGGTCCAATGTTCTGTGGACCACTAAAGAGCAAGGATGGACTGCCCCAACTGGTTTTTGTAATTTCCTAAAACCCTACATTCATTTTACTAAAGGATCATAGAAGTTAAAGACTTAAACTTCAGTAATTAAGACAGAATGCCAAGATGCAAATGCCTGATTAAAATAGATCAAATATCCCATCTGCATGGTAAACAAAAGCAATTGTTATGCTTGTGGATGTGGCAGGCCAGAGGCCCAGATTGTCCCCTTTCCACTAAGGTGGTCCTCTAGTCGACCAGGTGTGGGCTGCATGGTAGCTCTTTTCCAGGATTCTACAACCTGGAGTAATAAGTCATGCCAAGCTCTCTCTGCTATATCCTGAAGTCCGGCACCCTGCAGGTCAGACCCTGAGGGCCATCCAGCTTGCGTCTACCAACACTACATTCACTTCATGTCTCTCATGACAGGGAGGAAACTTAGCGTTCCTTGGAGACCTGAAAGGATGAAGTGAGCTTAAGAATTTTCAAGAGCTTATCAATCAGTCAGCCATTGTTCATCCCCAAGTGGATGTGTGGTGGTATTTTGGTGGACCTTTACTGGGCACTCTGCTGAATAACTGGAGTGGCACATGTACTTTAGTCCAATTGGCTATCACTTTCACTCTGGCATTTCATCAACCAGAAGGAAAAAAAAAATAAGACATCGTAAAGTGAGAGAAGCCCCTTATGGGTCTTTCGACTCTCATGTCTATTTAGATGCAATTGGAGTCCCATGAGGAATACCAGATCAATTTAAAGCTTGAAAACAAATTGCTGCAGGATTTAAGTCATTATTTTGGTGGGTGACAGTTAATAAAAATGTAGATTAGATAAACTGCATATATTACAACCAACAGCAATGAACTTTTCATGAGTTAAAAGAAAAACTCATGTCGGCCCCAGCCCTGAGACTACCTGACCTGAGAAAACTCTTTACACTCTATGTGTCAGAAAGAGAAAAAATGGCAGTTGGAGTTTTAAGCCAGACTGTGGGGCCCTGGCCAAGGCCAGTGGCCTATCTCTCAAAACAACTAGGCAGGGTTTCCAAAGCCTGGCTCCCAAGTCTAAGGTCCCTAGAGCAATGGCCCTGTTAGCACAAGAAGCAGATAAACTAACCCTTAGGCAAAACTTGAATATAAAGGCCCCCCATGCTGTGGTAACTTTAATGATTACCAAAGGACATCATTGGCTAACAAATGCTAGATTAACCAAGTACCAAAGCTTGCTAGGTGAAAATCCCCATATAATAATTGAAGTTTGCAACACCCTAAACCCCACCACCTTGCTCCCAGTATCAGAGAGCCCAGTTGAACATAACTGTGTAGAGCTGTTGGACTCAGTTTATTCTAGCAGGCGCAACCTCTGAGACCACCCTTAACTATCAGTAGACTGTAAGCAGTACATGGATGGGAGCAGCTTCGCCAACCCCTGCAAAGTGACTCTGAAGAAGACGACAAGCCCTGCTCCAGTTATACCTGGAAGCTGACTGGTCCACACAAGACCGAAGCATGAGGAAACTCATCACGGGACTCATTTTCCTTAAAATTTGAACTTTTACAGTAAGGACTTCAACTGACCTTCCTCAGACTGAGGACTGTTCTCAGTGTATACATCAAGTCACTGAAGTAGGACAAAAGGTTGCTGCAGTCCTATTATTTTATGGTTATTATAAGTGTACTGGAAGTCTAAAAAGAACTTGTTTGTATGTTATTCTATACAAGGTATTTAGCCCATGAAATGACCAACCCGATGTGTGTTATGACCCATCTGAGCATCCCATGACCACTGTTTTTGAAATAAGATTAAGGACTGAGGACTGGTGAGGGTTCATAAATGATACAAGTAAAGTGTTAGCCAAAACAGAAGAAAAAGGGGTGCCCAAACAAGTCACCTTAAAATTTGATGCCTGTGCTGTCATTAATAGTAATAAGTTAGGAATAAGGTGTGGTTCTCTTAATTAGAAAAGAGGCTATATGGCAGAAAATAAGTACATCTGTCATAAATTAAGTCTGTATAGAAATAAATGTAAATACTGATCTTGTGTCATTTAGGCCACTTGGATAAAAAAAAAAAAAAAAATGAAAAGATCCAGTCCAGTCCACCTTCAGAAAGTAAAAAATAGCCCTTCCTACACTAAGGAACAATGTGTAACCCCTTAGAGTTAGTAATAACCAATTCCCTCGATCCTTGCTGGAAAAAAGAGGAGCATGTGACCTTAGGAATCGATGGGGCTGGACTGGATCCTCGAGTAAATATTGTGGTTTGAGGAGAAGTTTACAAACACTCTCCTGAGCCAGTGTTTCAAACTTTCTGTGATGAACTAAATGTGCCAGTACAAGAAATTCCAGGAAAAACAAGAAATTTGTTTTTGCAATTAGCCAAGCATGTAGCCCAGTCTCTCAATGTCACTTCATGTTACGTATGTGGATGAACTGTAATAGGAGATCAGTGGCCATGGGAAGCCCAACAATTAGTACCTACAGACCCAGTTCCTGATGAATTCCCAGCTCAAAAGAATCACCCTGATAATTTCTAGATCCTAAAAGCCTCAATCATTTGGCAATACTATATAGCAAGAGTGGAGAAGGACTTCACTCTTCCTGCAGGAAGACTACATGGTGGAGTTCAAACCACACAGAGAAGAATCCATTCAGTAAATTTCCAAAGTTGCAGACAATTTTGGCCCATCCAGAATCCCACCAGAATTAGATGGCCCCCACTGGGCTATACTGGATATGTGGACATAGAGCCTACACTAAGCTGCCTGACTAGCGGACAAGTAGTTGTGTTATTGGCACTAGTAAACTATCTTTCTTCCTACTGCCCATAAATACAGGCAAACTCCTGGGCTTGCCTGTCTATGCTTCCCATGAAAAGAGAAGTATAGCTATAGGAAATTGAAAAAATGATAAATGGCCCCCTGAGAGAATCATACAATATTATGGGCCTGCTACTTAGGCACAAGACGGCTCGCGGGGATACTGGACCCCCATTTACATGAGCAGCTGAATCATACGGTTACAAGCTGTCTTAAAAATCATCGCTAATAAAACTGGCAGAGCCCTGACTATTCTGGCCTGTCAAGAAACTCATATGAGAAATGCTATCTATCAACATAGA
Source organism: Piliocolobus tephrosceles (assembly GCF_002776525.5). Classification (NCBI taxonomy): domain Eukaryota; kingdom Metazoa; phylum Chordata; class Mammalia; order Primates; family Cercopithecidae; genus Piliocolobus; species Piliocolobus tephrosceles. The sequence continues at coordinate 46,105,248 of NC_045438.1, forward strand.
TTAGCTCTCGACTACTTGCTAGCAGCTGAAGGAGAGGTCTCTAGGAAATTTAACCTTACTGATTGCTGCCTACACATAGATAATCAAGGGCAAGTAGTTGAAGACATAGAGATATGACAAAACTGGCACATGTGCCTGTGCAAATGTAGCATGGATTTGATCCTGGGGCCATGTTTGGAAAATGGTTCCCAGCACTAGGAGGATTTAAAACTCTTATAATAAGAGTTATAATAGTAATAGAAACCTGAAACAGAGACCAGAAACAGAAACATCTGTTCTTCTGTGCTTGAAAATCTTGAACCTTCAGGTTATCCTGACCCCTCTGTGCTATGTAAGTCCTCCACTCTCCCATGCTAGACAGCCTCTCCTTGCTTGGAGATCATGCAAAAGTCTCACTTAAGGAAGATCCAATATATAGATAACACATCCAGAATCATAACCAAGGATCTCTTTCTCACAGATATCTGTGGTGATATCTAATAGCCATGGTATTTTTAGAGGCAAGATGGGTAGGCATCCAACAAAGATGTTGCATGACATGTACAAGCTATAAGAACAAGAGCAGAGCAGAAGACAGTCATTAGTCACCATAATAGAAAATTGTTTCCTAACTCAATTTGCAAACCAGAATCAATTCTGAAAACTAAAGTCCATCAATTGAAGAGAATGCCAGATCCCCTTCCCCTTAAGAAAGAACTTCGTAATGCTACAGCAAGTACTTAAATAGTGATTTCCCCATTCCTTCACACTTAAGGGATATATGGCCATTTACCCCAGTAATTCTACACAGAAGAGTGGAGCATATCCATGTTTTTAAAAATCTGTCCTTCCACTCACGACTTGTACAGCAGTTACTAGGGTTATGTCTCAGCACAGCCTTACTGGCGATGAACTGCTCTTCCATGAGAGGAAACAACCTATGTACCAAACATTCTGCATGGCCTGGCTAATATGTATAAGCAGCAACTAAGAGGATATACCTGAAATTGAGGGAGTAGAATATAAGCTGGATAAGGGTGAACTCATTGTGAAGGGCACTGTCCTGTGACTCAAGATATAACATCTTGGTAAGGACTTGTGGAGCCAGTCCTAATGCACTATTGGAATGGCTCCTTGGGATTTTGGGAAAAAAACACAGCATACAGTGAATGAGGCAAGATGTTGAAATTGCCTAAGAGGAGTATTTAGAAAAGGATAAAAAGACTTAAAGGAGTGAACATGCTGTAATGTATTCAGAACATAGAACCAGAGAAGCTACCAGCTGACCCTGTTTCCAGAGATGGTCCCAAGGATACTCAACTTAGATTGGCTCCTCGACTCATGGAGTAAAATCATAACATAAAAGGTAGTAGAAAATGGTAGAAATTCTTGAAACTACCTTCACTTCAGGTAAGAACAGTGAATTAGAAACAACCAATCCTGGATGGAATGGCAGAGATTAATATCTCTTTAAAAAATTTAAAGGATACAGAAACATCATATCTCCATCTAATTCACCAATCTGGCCCTTGCAAAAACCGTATGGATCATGATGGATGAGAGTAGACTACATCACAGTCTTTCTGGGACTCTGATAGCTCTCCTGATCTCAAGCACAATATAGTCCAAAGGAACCTCAATCCTCTAGATATTTCTCAGAACATCACATCCAGCCACAGTATTTGATGTAATAATTGGAACGGAGGATCATGAAGTTGCAGTACTACAGATGGCCTCATAAGGCAATGCACCTCACAGGGTTGGATAAAATCCCTTCAAAGAGTCAAGGGCCTGCAACACTAATGGAGGATTCAGAGATTTAGTGGTCTGTGGAATGCAGTAAAGGAACTAAAGGACAAGTTACTGCATGTTGCAATTCTTACAATTAAGAAAGAGGAATTTCAGAGTTATTTAGTAGATCTCTTTGGATTGTGGAGAACATATACCACATTTCAGAATATTGCCTCAGGCATTTATTGCATCATTTGGCAGATTACCACTTGGGGTTGGGCCCAGAACAAGAAAGACTCCATAGTAGTTTCAGTCTGTGGTATAAATAACAATGCCTTTGGGAACATACACTCCAGCCAATCCCATTATGCTAGAGATGTTCAAGATAGACAGGGATGCTGTGCAGAGTCTGAAAACCCTGAAGCAGAACCCTAACAAAAAATGACAAGAAATAGTGTAAAAATATCTCAACTTCATTACCCGTATGCACTTTAATCTTGGTGCATATTTTTCACTGGCTCCCTAGTGTTACCGTAATGAGACTAAGTTGCAGACATTCACAGTGGTTAAGTGGTTTGAAAATGCACTGCTTCCCTTCCTTGTCTATTTCCTCACTCTTAAGCTTTTTTTCTTTCTTCTTTTTTTTTTTTTTTTTTTTAAAAAAAAGACGGAATCTCACTCTGTCACCAGGCTGGAGTACAGTGGCATGATCTGGGCTCAGTGCAACCTCTGCCTCCCGGGTTCAAGTGATTCTCCTGCCTCAGCCTCCTGACTAGCTGGGACTACAGGCATACACCACCACGCTCGGCTAATTTTTGTATTTTTAGTAGAGATAAAGTTTCACCATGTTGGCCAGGATGGTCTCGATCTCTTGACCTCATGATCCGCCTGCCTCAGCCTCCCAAAGTGCTGGGATTACAGGCGTGAGACACCGCACCTGGCCACTCTTAAGCTATTTTTTGTGCCTCCCAAATCAGCTACTTAATTAAAACAAATTTGCCATTTTTTGTAAGTTAAAAATGGTTGAAGATCTGCAGTTTCACGTTTCAACTTAATGCTTGAACTTGAATCCTTTATTTATGGTTTTGTCTGGAGCTACCAAGACTAAATAATTAGTTTCGCCTATTTTTTGAGTTTTGTATAAATGGAAATCATCCTTCATGTATTCTTTTGTAACTTACGTCTTTTGCTCAACACGATGTTTTTCATATATCTACATATTGTAGCATACAGCTATGCTTCAATTATTTTTGTTTATGTATAGCATATTCCACTACCTGAAGACCCCATACTTTTTAAATTGTATTGTTAGTAGATAGATGAGTTATTTTCAGTATGTGATTATTACAAACAGTGAAGCTAATAAAATCCTGGCAGGTACATCCTTATGTATATTTGCACAAGTTTCTCTAGGGTATATACCTAGGAGTAGAATTGCTAAGCCATAGAGTATGTCCATATTCTATATGTTTCTTAAAGAATATTCAAAACAGGAAAAGATAACCTTTACTGGGAGTGCAATTTAGTGCATGCAGTGGTTTCCTAACCTCTAATTTCTACACAGCATGCCTTCAGTGTGTGAATTGTAATGCTGTTCAGCCCCGAGAAGGAAAGAGGCAGAAGCTTTTGATTCTTCTTACAGCATATCCTTCCATATTTGCTTCTTGAAGAGCATAATCTCCCTAAGTTTTCTCTTTTTTTCAACAAATAAATAAAGCCAATTCCTTTTGTCATTTCTTAATAGGGGCCATTCCCAAAGCTTCTAATAATATTTCAATTGCTTTCTTTCAGAGTGCCTCCAAATTTTTCAAATCTAGGGTCACCATGTAATTTATTATCCAAAACAGGTCAGTTAGGGGAATAAAAAGAAGTGCTAAAATAATGAACAGTTTTAACTGATTTACAACAGAGGTAAACTAGATCATCCCAGGGAAACCAAAACGTACTGTCTCCTTATTCATATAACACTAAATGGGTGTGTTCTCAAATCAAGTAAGGAATGCCTATGGAGGACTGGCTTATATTAAATATTAAAGAAGGGTGGTTGGCTGCATTACACACTCATATTTGCAATCCCAGTCTCAGGGACTTTCTTATTACTATATTATGCATAAGTAACAGCACATAAACAGGAAGGGCCAAACATTGGTCTCTTCGTGGCAATGAGGTAATTTTACCTAGGTTTCAATTGTGTCCTTTAGGAAAATAGTGACTGCATATTTAATCCTCAATTTAGTAATAAACACAAATCTTGATAGTATTTAGTATTCAAAGGAGATTTTTCAAAAGTACTAGCTGGTGGCTAAGTAACTATGAGAAAGAAAGTAAAACAGGGAAGATTTTACCAACTTCTCTTGTAGTTACTGATTCAGAAAACAGTTCTATTTTACATAGGACTTGTCTGACAATTTGTACTTGGAAAATTGAAAGTGTGACATTTTTCTACAAGCAGAAATATGCAAAAACTATTTTAGGCACAAAGAAATACCACAGGATTAGTATTTGTTTTTACAGAACAATCTATCAGGCATCTCATTGTTTAAATAAGTGAAGCATCTGGTTTAAAATGCAAAATGTTTGGAGAAAAGTCTAATTGCATCAGAAATATTTGGATTTTCTCAAGTAGTTTGGTAATAATAATGCTATTGCTAAAAGCCACTAATTACTAAAAAGCCACCTTGTGGTGGTCACTGAGTTTCAAACTTTGGTTACATTATCTAATAAAATACCCTTAACAATTTTGTGAATTAGAAATTTGCTGTTTAAGATAGTGAAGCCCAAGTGGTTAAATAAATTACTTCTCAGTTCCAAGTTAATAAATGGATGAGCTGATACTGGAATTCAAGATCATTTAACTCAAAAGGTCTTCTATTTTTTTATAAAATATTCTGAGGCTTCAATTGTATTTGCTACATCATAAAAGATGCTACAGTTCAAATAACATTAAATTAATCTAGACAGAAGATTTACTGCTGAGTCTGGAGGATACTAGGTTACCAAAACAACAATTCAAAATGATGTCAATAGAGATGTGGGGGCCAGCTTTTTAACAAATAAATTTTATTTTATATATTTGAGGTTTACAGCATTATGTTATGGGAACTATAGAAATAATAAAATAGTTACTATAGTGAAGTAGGTTAACATAGCAATCACCTCATGTAGTTACTTTTATAAGCTTTTTTGTTAAATTTATTTATTTAACGAAATCTCTAATATAATACAATTTTATCAACTATAATTCTCATGTTGCACATCTGTAGATGTCTAGACTTGTTAACTCTACATATCTGCTACTTTGTATCCTTTGACTTGTATCTCCCTATTTCTCCCCTCTCCCGCACCCCACTGTTCTCTATCTCTGTATACAGTCGAGTATCAATAATGATGGTTTAGTCAACAATGGACCGCTTATACAACAGTGGTCCTATAAGATAATAATGGAGCTGGAAATTTTCCATAGTCTATTAATGTTATAGCAGTCACAATGCATTCATTACTCAAGTGTTTGTGGTGACGCTGGTGTAAACAAACTTACTGTGCTGCCAGTCATGTAAAAGCATAGCACATTCAATTATGTGTCACACATAATACTTAACAATGATAAGAAATGACTGTTACTGGTTATGTGTTTACTGTATTATATATTTTTATTGCTAGTTTAAAATGTACTCCTACGTATTAAAAAAAAAAAGTTAACTGTAAAACAGCCTCAGCCAGGTCTTTCAGGAGGTAATCCAGAAGAAGGCATTGGCATCACAGGAGATGACAGCTCCACGAGTGTTACTGTCCCTGAAACCCTTCCAGTGGGACAAGATGTGGAGGTTGAAGACCGTGATATTCATGATCCTGAGCCTGTGTAGGCCTAGGCTAATGGGTGGGTCTGTGTCTTCATTTTTAACAAAAAAGTTTAAATAGAAAAAAAAAAAAGCAACATTTAAAAAATAGAAAAGCTTACAGAGTAAGAATACAAGGAAAAATTTGTTTGTGGAACTGTATAATGTGTTTGTGTTTTAAGATGTTATTACAATAGAGTCAAAAAAGTTTTTTAAAAATTAAAAATGTATATAGTTAACAAGATGCAATAAACTTAGTTTATTATTTTAGAAAGAAAAATTAATAAATTTGGTGTAGCCCAAGTGTACAGTTTTATAAAGTCTACAGTAGTGTACCATAATGTGTTAGACTTTCACATTCACTCACCACTCACTCACAGACTCACCCAGAGCAACCCCGAGTCCTATAAGCCCCATTCATGCGAAGTGCCCTATACAGGTATGCCATTTTAAAAAAATATATTTTATGCCCTTTTTTTACTGTACCTTTTCTATGTTTAGATATGTTTAGATACACAAATACTTATCATCATATTATAATTGCCTACAGTATTAGTACAGTAGTATGCTGTACAGGTTGGTAACCTAGGAGTAATAGGTTATGCCATGTAGGTGTGTAGTCTATAGTAGGCTTTACCATCTCTGTTTATGTAGGTACATTCTATGCTTTTCACACAACAATGAAATCACCTAACAATGCATTTCTTAGAATATATCCCCATTGTTAAGTGATGCATGGCTGTATTTGATCGTTTTATTTTAGATTCCACTATAAATGAGATAATGCAATATTTTTCTTTCCATATCTGGCTTATTTCACTTAGCATAATGTCTGCAAGGTCCATCCACATTGTAGCAAATGTCAAATTTTTAAGGCTGAATAATATTTAACTGCATATGTATCACATTTTCTTTATACATTCACCTGTTGATGTACACTAGGTTGTTTCCATATCTTGGCTATTGGGAATAATGCTACACTGAACATGGGAGTGCAGATATCTTTATGAAGTGCTAATTTCAGTTCATTTGGATATATACCTAGAAGAGGGATTGCTGGATTGTATGGGAGTCCCATTTTTCATTTCTTTAGGAATCTCCATACTGTTTTCTATAATGGCTATACCAATCTGAGTCCCCACCAATAGTGTTCTAGAGTTCCCTTTTCTCCACACCCTTGCCAATGCTTATTATATTTTGGATAATAGCAATCCTAAACATGTGACTAGGAAGAGGGGCTATTAGACCACCTCGGGTGGCAGGGGCGGCGGGCAAATGAGAGAAGAAAATTTAACTTTGAAATTAAGAACTAGTGACTTACTGACTTATTTAAGTCTGGATTTTGAAGTATTCACTAAGCACCAAATAGGGGGACAGCCAACATATCAAAGCATTGATATTCACCAGGAATGAAGAAGTTTTAATCATGGCTACCATCTATGATTAGTCCAAACTCTGCCTCTATTTCTTAGATGGTTGCAGAAAAAGCAAGAGTCCTCTAGATCAGAGGTTATCAAACTCTGCCCATGGGCCACCTGCCTGTTTTTATAAATAAAGCTTATTGGGATACAGCCAGAACCACTTAGTAGTATTTTGTCTATGGCACCTTTCACACTGCAATCGCAGAGTTAAGTAGTTACAACAGAAACCAAATGGCTTCCAATCCTAAAATGTTTTCTATTTTCCTTTCTAAAAAAAAATTTGCCTACCACTGCTCTAGATCAGGGTTTCTCAACCTTAACACTATTGACATTTTGGGCCACACAGTTTTCTGTTTTATGGGGCTTGCCTGTGCAGGTGCTTGGCAGCATTTGTGACCTCTACCCACTGGATGCCAGCAGTCCTCCAGCAGGTGGGCCAACCAAAATATCTCCAGACATATTAGATATCCCCTGGGGATAATATCACGCCTATTGAGAATCACTGCTCTAGATAAGCAGCATTTTTTTCTAAGCTTATTGCAAATTTCTGACATAAATTTATCTTCCATATAATCTGCATGGAAACATCTGAAGGAGCCAACTTGACAAAATCTTTATTGAAAACACAGAAATAATTTAATAACAAACAATCTACAAACTCTCACCTCCACCCCAGTCTGCCCAACAAAACATATGTACTCATACACCCTATCTTCTCTCTTTTACAGTAACTGTTGGTCTTCCTTTCTAAGGCTAATTCCTCCATCCCAACACAATCTCATCCTCTCTTAGCTGATCAAGGACTTCACTACAGTAACTCTTTCCCCACTGCATCACCAATTTTTCTTTACTAGGTCAGATCCCTTAGTAACATGTATGCTATTATTTCTCAAATCTTAAACAAGTCAAACCTTCCTCTTCCTCACATCCCCTTCTAGTTACTGTACACATTTCTTGGATACCATTTATAGAAAACCACATGGGCTCAGGCAGAGCAACAACACACACCAGGACCTGACATGGGGGAAGGGGGAGGGAGAGCATCAGGATAAATAGCTAATGCACGCAGGGCTTAATACCTGGGTGATGGGTTGATAGTTGCAGTAAACCACCATGACACACATTTGCCTGTGTAAGAAACCTGCATGTCCTCTGCATGTATCTCAGAACTTAAAATAAAATAATTTTTTTTTAAAAAAGAAAATCTTTTGAGAGATATAAACCTTCAGATTCCGGCATTATGATGAATTCAAATGCAATGAATAAGTAATCGATACAAAGATCTATCATAATGAAACTGAAGGGTTGACGCTGTGGCTCAGACCTGTAATTCTGGCACTTTGGGAGGCCAAAGTGGGCAGATCACTTGAGGTCAGGAGTTTGAGACCAGCCTGGCCAACATGGTGAAACCCAGTCTCTACTAAAAATGCAAAAATTAGCCAAGTGTAGTGGTGGGCACCTGTAAGCTCAGCTACTTGGGAGGCTGAGATAGGAGAATCACTTGAATCCGGGAGGCGAAGGTTGCAGTGAGCCAAGATCATGCCACTGCACTCCAGCCTGGGTGACAGAACAAGACTCTGTCTAAAAAAAAAAAAAAAAAAAAGGAAAATGAAAAGCACCAATGGCAAAAAGGTTAAGCTAAAAGCAGTCAGAGACAGGAAAAAAAAAAAAAAAAAAGCAGTTAACCCACAAAGGAAACTATTGATTTCTTATACTAACAGTGAAAGCCAGAGGAAAACTGAATAATATCTTGGCAGTGCCTGGGCAAGGAAAGGGTGCTGCCTACTCATGAAGCCTCCACTGAAGGGGTTGCATCCTTCTATGGTGCTAACTTAGTTGTATCATCTTTAAAAGACAAATAATGACAGTAACACAGTACCTACATTGCTTACCTTATAGTGCAATCTCTTGATGTTGCACTATAGAGGTAGTTGCACAACAGAGGTAGTCGGGTCTCAGCATCTAGGCAGCTAACAATTCATCTATATCCTGCTTTTTGTGGTATTAGAAGCAAGGGTACATGCTTAGAATGAAAGGGTGGAGATGCTTTTGACGGGGAATAGAGAGTGGCTCAGCAGCTCTGCATCCACCTTAGTGTTTTGTCTAGAAAATACTCTTTTGGCAGCCTGTCTTATCAGCACTTTGAGAGTACCCAATAGAAACAACGAGCTAAAAGTTTCTGCATACTCTTTAATCCCCAGAGTGCCTACAGCACACAGTATACTTCCCAAAAGTGGTGTCTGTAACTCCAAGGAAACACGAATTAAAAGAGGAGCAGAGCTGAATAATGGTAGAGAATGATGACGTGAATACAATAGTGCAATATGAAACACTATTTTTAGGAGGCTATTTTAGGAAGTAAATATTTCAGTAACCTGAGGCTGCACTGTCTTCAAGATCTCAGCTCCAGTGTTTCTTATAATTCATTTGCTAATAGTGTCAAAGTTTCAAAGTTTGACATCAATCCACTATTTCAAGTTCATCCCTTTACAAACATCATTTCCACTCATTTGGCTTTCCAGAAATGTTTAGTGGAGTGGGAAATAAAGGAGTGTATGTTAAAGTCAACATCAATAGAATAATAAATAACCAGAAGTCTATTTTCTGTGCCACACTCATTAATGGTGGACTATCACTGCTGCGTCTTTTACTGCTGCAGGATTGTGAATTATTGAGAGTGCTTATGAGTTGTAATGTTGTAATCAATTTTGTTTCATTTTTAAATTTTAAACATGAATAAATGTTTAATGCAGAAGAAAGCAAATATAAATGAAGAAATTATCAATGGTGGATCTTCTCTGATGTACACAAATGAGATTAATGCTCTAAGCACTCCTGTTCATAACACACAGTATTGATCAAACTAAGAGCAGGCAAAACAAAGCACAGGTGAAAATCCCAAAACTCTGTTTAGGTTAATGACATTAAAATCTGTAAACTTTACATATTGGATATTTTAAATTGAGATATAAGTTATACTATAACATTCATATTTTAAAAAGTAGACAATTCACCAGTTTTTATACATTCATACAGTATTTTACCACATCAAAAAGAAACCCCATACCCATAAGCAACCACTCCACATACCCTTATACTTTAACCTTTATCAATTACTAATCAATTTTCTCTACAGATTTGCCTACTCTGGACATTTTACATAAGTGGAATAACATAATATATGGCCTTTTTGTATTTGGCTTCTTTAACATAGCCCAATGTTTTTAAGGTTTATCCAAGTTGAGACATGTGTCAGTACTTCATTCGTTTTTTATTGTCAAGTAGCATTTTATATATGAATTGATATAGTTTGGCTGTGTCCCCATCCAAATCTCATCTTGAATTGTAGCTCCCATAATTCCCACATCTTGTGGGAAGGATCCAGTGGGAGGTAATTGAATCACAGGGGCAGGACTTCCCTGTGTTGCTCTCATGATAGTGAATAAGTCTCACAAGATCTAATGGTTTTGTAAAGGGTAGTTCCCCCACATAAGCTCTCTTACCTGCCACCGTGTAAAGTATGCCTTTCTCCTCCTTTGCCTTCCCCCATTATTGTGAGGCCTTCCCAGCCTTGTGGAACTGTGATTCCATTAAACCTCTTTTTCTTTATAAATTATCCAGTCTCAGATATGTCTTTATAACAGCATGAGAACTGACTAATACAGTTAATTGATACCAGTAGAGTCGGGTGCTGCTGTTAAGATACTTAAAAATCTGGAAGCGACTTTGGAACTGGGTAACAGGTGAGGCTGGAACAGTTTGGAGGGCTCAGAAGAAGATAGGAAATGTGGGAAAGTTTGCAACTTCCTAGAGACTTGAAGGGTTCAGAAGACAGGAAGATGTGGGAAAGTTTGGAACTTCCTAGAGATTTGTTGAATGGGTTCGACCAAAATTCTGATAGGGATATGAAAAATGAAGTCCAGGCTCAGGGGGTCTCAGATGGAGATGAGGAATGTCTTGGTAACTGGAACAAAAGTCACTCTTGCTATGCAAAGAGACTGGCGGCATCTTGCCCCTGCCCTAGAGATCTGTGGAACTTTGAACTTGAGAGAGATGATTTAGGGTATCTGGCAGAAGAAATTTCTAAGCACCAAAGCATTCAAGAGGAAGTGAAGCAGAAAAGTTTGAAAAATGTGCAGCCTGGTGATGCTATATAAAAGAAAACAACATTTCCTGCGGAGAAGTTTAAGCCTGCTGAAGTTTGCATAAGTAACAAGGAGCCAAATGTTAATCACCAACACAATGAAAAAAATGTCTCCAGGCCATGTCAGAGACTTTCATGGCAGCCCCTCCCGTAACAGGCCTGGAGACTTAGGAGGGAAAATTGGTTTCATGGGCCCCAGTGTTCTGGGAAGCCTTGGAACATGGTGCCCTGTGTCCCAGCTGCTTCATCTCCCACTATGGTTAAAAGGGGCCAATGTACAACTCAGGCCATTGCTTCATAGGGTGCAGGCCCCAAGCCTTGGCAGCTTACACGTGGTGTTGGGCCTACAGGTACACAAAAGTCAGGAATTGAGGTTGGAGAAGCTCCACCTAGATTTCAGAGGATGTATGGAAACACCTGGATGCCCAGGCAGGAGTTTGCAGCAGGGGCAGGTTTCTCATGGAGAACCTCTGCTGGGGCAGTGTAAAAGAGAAATGTGGGGTCAGATTCCCAACAGAGTGCTCACTGGGGCACCACCTAGTGGAGCTGTAAGAAGAAGGCCACCATCCTCCAGACCCCAGAATGGTAGATCCACTGACGACTTGCACCATGCACCTGGAAAAGCTGCACACACTCAATGCCAGTCCATGAAAGCAACCAAGAGAAGGGCTGCACCCTTCAAGCCCACAGGGGCAGAACTGCCCAAGGCTGTGGGACCCCACTTCTTGTATCAGCATGACCTGGATGTGAGACATGAAGTCAAAAGAGATCATTTTCGAACTTTAATGTTTAATGACTGCCCTATTGGATTTTGGACTTTTATGGGTCCTACTGCTCTTCATTTTGGTCAGTTTCTCTCATTTGGAATAGGTATATTTACCCAATGCCTGTACCCCCATTGTTTTGGGGAAGTAACTGACTTACTTTTGATTTTACAGGCTCATAGGAGGAAGGAACTTGCCTTTTCTCAGATGAGATTTTGGACTGTGGACTTTTGACTTCATGCTGAAATGAGTTAAGACTTTGGGAGTACTGTTGTACTCCCAAAGTACTTTGAGGTAAGTACTGTTGGGAAGGCATGATTGGTTTTGAAATGTGAGGATATGAGATATGAGAGGGGCCAGGGGCAGAATGACATGGTTTGCTGTGTCCCCACCCAAATCTCATTTTGAATTGTAGCTCCCATAATTCCCACATGTTGTAGGAGGGACCCAGTGAGAGGTAATTGAATCGTGGAGGTGGGTCTTTCCCATGCTGTTCTCAGTATAGTGAATAAGTCTCACAAGATCTAATGGTTTTATAAAGGGTAGTTTCCCTGTACATGCTCTCTTGCCTGCCGCCATGTAAGACATGACTTTCTCCTCCTTTGCCTTCCACATGATTGTGAGTCCTCCCCAACCATGTGGAACTGTAAGTCTATTAAACCTCTTTTGCTTTATAAATTACCCTCTGAAGTATGTCTTTAATAACAGTGTGAGAATTGACTAATTCATGGATATTCCACATTGTGTTTATGTATTCATCCTTGACAGACATGTGTGTTGTTTCTACCTTTTGGCAAATATGAGTAAAGTTCCAGTGAACATTATGTGCAAGTTTTTGTGTACTCATGTGTTTTCTGTTCTTTCAGGTATATACTTAAGAGTGGAATTGCTGAGTCATACAGTAACTCTATTTTGAGAGAATCCCAAACTTTTTCTAAAGTGGTTGCAGCACTTTGCATTTTTAACAGCCATGTATGAGGAATCAAGTTTCTCCACATCCTTGCCAACACTCGTTATTTTCTTCCCTTTAAATTATAGTCATCCTTGTGTGTATGAAGTTCTATCACATGTGGTTTTTATTTGCACTGATCTAGTGACTCATGATGTTGAACATTTTTGATGTATTAACTGGCCATTTGTGTATCATCTTGGTATTTGTCTATTCAAATCCTTTGCCCATTATTAATTTGTGGTATTTGCCTTTTTTTTATTATTATTATTTACTTTAAGTTCTAAGGTATGTGTGCACAATGTGCAGGTTTGTTACATAGGTATACATGTATACATAATTACATAGGTATACATAATGGTTTGCTGCACCCATCAACTCGTCAATTACATTAGGTATTTCTCCTAATGCTATCCTTCCCCTAGCCTCCCACGTCCCCAACAGGCCCCAGTGTGTGATATTTCCCACCCTGTGTCCAAATGTTCTAATTATTCAATTTCCATCTATGAGTGAGAACATGCGGTGTTTGGTTTTCGGTCTGTGTGATAGTTTGCCGAGAATGATGGCTTCCACCTTTATCCATGTCCCTGCAAAGGTCATGAACTCATCCTTTTTTATGGCTGCCTAGTATTCCATAATGTATGTGTGCCACATTTTCTTAATCCAGTCTATCATTGATGGACATTTGGGGTAGTTCCAAGTCTTTGCTATTGTGAATAGTGCCACAATAAACATATGTAGGCATGTGTTGTTTATAGTAGAATGATTTATAATCCTTTGGGTATATACCCAGTAATGGGATCACTGGGTCAAATGGTATTTCTAGTTCTAGATCCTTGAGGAATTGCCCAAGGCTGTGGGCACACAATGGTTGAACTAATTTACACTCCCACCAAGAGTTTAAAAGCATTCCTATTTCTCCACATCCTCTCCAGCATCTGTTGTTTCCTGACTTTTTAATGTTCACCATTCTAACTGTCATGAGATGGTATCTCATTGTGGATTTGATTTTCATTTCTCTGATGACCAGTGATGATGAGCATTTTTTCATATGTCTGTTGGCTGCATAAATGTCTTTTTTTTTTTCTTGCTTTGAGATGGAGTCTTGCTCTGCCACCCAGGCTGGAGTGCAGTGGCATGATCTCAGCTCATTGCAAGCTCCACCTTCCAGGTTCATGCCATTCTCCTGCCTCAGCCTCCTGAGTAGCTGGGACTACAGGGGTCTGCCACCATGCCTGGCTAATTTTTTTTTATTTATTTCAGTAGAGACAGGGTTTCACTGTGTTAGCCAGGGTGGTCTCGATCTCCTGACCTGTCCGCCTTGTCCTCCCAAAGTGCCGGGATTACAGGCTTGAGCCACCATGCCTAGCCAAATGTCTTCTTTTGAGAAGTGTCTGTTCATATCCTTTGCCCGCTTTTTGATGGGGTTGTTTGTTTGTTTTTTATCTTGTAAATTTGTTTAAGTTCTTTGTAGATTCTGGATATTAGACCTTTGTCAGATGGGTAAATTGCAAAAATTTTCTTCCATTCTGTAGGTTGCCTGTTCACTCTGATGGTAGTTTCTTTTGCCATGCAGAAGCTCTTTAGTTTAATTAGATCTCATTTGTCAATTTTGGCTTTTGTTGCCATTGCTTTTGGTGTTTTAGACATGAAGTACTTGCCCATGCCTATGTCCTGAATGGTATTGCCTAGGTTTTCTTCTACGATTTTTATCATTTTAGGTCTAACATATAAGTCTTTAATCCATCTTGAATTAATGTTTGTATAAGGTGTAAGAAAGGTATCCAGTTTCAGCTTTCTACATATGGCTAGCCAGTTATCCCAGCACCATTTATTAAATAGGGAATCCTTTCCCCATTTCTTGTTTTGGTCAGGTTTGCCAAAGATCAGACAGTTGTAGATATGTGGTGTTATTTTTGAGACCTCTGTTCTGTCCCATTGGTTTACATATCTCTTTTGGTACCAGTACCATGCTGTTTTGGTTACTGTAGCCTTGTAGTATAGTTTGAAGTCAGGTAGTATGATGCCTCCAGCTTTGTTCTTCTTACTTAGGATTGTCTTGGCTATGTGGACTCTTTTTTGGTTCCATATGAACTTTAAAGTAGTTTTTTTTCTTTCTTTTTTTTTTTTTTTTTAATTCTGTGAAGAAAGTCATTGGTAGCTTGATGGGGATGACACTGAATCTGTAAATTACCTTGGGCAGTATGGTCATTTTCATGATATTGATTCTTCCTATCCGTGAGCATGGAATGTTCTTCAAATTGTTTGTGTCCTCTTTTATTTTGTTGAGCAGGGGTTTGTAGTTCTCCTTGATGAACTACATCAAGTAGTGTGAAGTAGAGGTCCTTCACATCCCTTGTAAGTTGTATTCCTGGTTATTTTATTCTCTTTGTAGCAAGTGTGAATGGGAGTTCACTTATAATTTGGTTCTCTGTTTGTCTGTTATTAATGTATAGGAAAGCTTGTGATTTTTGCACGTTGATTTTGTATCCTGAGACTTTGCTGAAGTTGCTTATCAACTTAAGGAGACTTTGGTCTGAGATGATGGGTTTTTCTAAATATACATCAGGTCATCTGCAAACAGGGACAATTTGACTTCCTCTTTTCCTAATTGAATACCCTTTCTTTCTTTCTCTTGCCTGATTGCCCTGGCTAGAACTTCCAACACTGTATTGAATAGGAGTGGTGAGAGAGGGCATCCTTGTTTTGTCACACTGTTCAAAGAGAATGCTCCAGCAGTATGATATTGGCTGTGGGTTTGTCATAGATAGCTCTTATTGTTTTGAGGTAAGTTCCATGAATACCTAGTTTATTGAGAGTTTTAACATAAAGCACTGTTGAATTTTGTTGAAGGTCTTTTCTGCATCTATTGAGATAATCATGTGGTTTTTATCGTTGAGAACTGTTTATGTGATGGATTACACTTATTGATTTGTGTATATTGAACCAGCCTTGTATCCCAGGGATGAAGCTAACTTGATCGTGGTGGATAAACTTTTTGATGTGCTGCTGGATTCGGTTTGCCAGTATTTTATTGAGAATTGATGCATCAGTGTTCATCAGTGATATTGGTCTAAAATCCTCTTTTTTTGTTGTGTTTCTGCCAGGCTTTGGTATCAGGATGGCACTGGCCTCATAAAATGAGTTAGGGAATATTCCTTTTTTTTTTTTCTTTTTTGATTGATTGGAATAGTTTCAGTAGGAATGGTACCAGCTCCCATTTGTACCTCTGGTAGAATTTGACTGTGAATCCATCTGGTGCTGGACTTTTCTTGCTTGGGGGCAATTAAATATTGCCTCAATTTCAGAGCCTGTTATTGATGTATTCAGAGATTTAACTTCTTCCTGGTTTAGTCTTAAGAGGGTGTATGTCCAGGAATTTGTCCATTTCTTCTAGACTTTCTAGTTTATTTGTGTAGAGGTGTTTATAGCATTCTCTGTGGCAATTTGCATTTTTGTGGGATCGGTGGTGGTATCCCCTTTTTTCATTTTTTATTGTGTCTGTTTGATTCTTCTCTCTTTTCTTCTTCATTAATCTTGTTAGTGGTCTATCAATTTTGTTGATCTTTTCAAAAACCAGCTCCTGGATTCATTGATTTTTTGAAGGGTTTTTGTGTCTCCAACTCATTCAGTTCTGCTCTGATATTAGTTATTTCTTGTCTTCTGCTGGCTTTTGAATGTGTTTGCTCTTGATTCTCTAGTTCTTTTAATTGTGATGTTAGGGTGTCAGTTTTATATCTTTCTTGATTTCTGTTGTGGGCATTTAGTGCTATAAATTTCCCTCTACACACTGCTTTAAATGTGTCCCAGAGATTCTGGTATGTTGTGTCATTGGTTTCAAGGAACATCTTTATTTCTGCCTTCATTTCGTTATGTACCCAGTAGTCATTCAGGACCAGGCTGTTCAGTTTCCATGCAGTTGTGCAGTTTTGAATGAGTTTCTTAATCCTGAGTTCTAATTTGATTGCACTGTGGTCTGAGAGACAGTTTGTTATGATTTCTGTTCTTTTTCATTTGCTAAGGAGTGTTTTACTTCCAATTATGTGGTCAATTTTAGAATAAGTGGGATGCGGTGCTGAGAAGAATATATATTCTGTTGATTTGGGGTGGAGAGTTCTGTAGATGTCTATTAGGTCTGCTTGGTGCAGAGCTGAATTCAAGTCATGGATATCCTTGTTTACCATCTGTCTCATTGATCTGTCTAATATTGACAGTGGGTTGTTAAAGTATCCCATCATTATTGTGTGGGGGTCTAAGTCTCTTTGTAGGTCTCTAAGCACTTGCTTTATGAATCTGGGTGCTCCTGTATTGGGTGCACATATATTTAGGATAGTTAGCTCTTCTTGTTGAATTAATCTCTTTATCATTATGTAATGCCCTTTTTTGTCTCTTTTTTTTTTTTTTTTTTTTTTTTTTTTGCTTTCCCTTTCATTGGTAGATCTTCCTCCATCCCTTTATTTTGATCCTATGTGTGTCTCTGCACATGAGATGGGGCTCCTATATACCACACACTGATGGGTCTTGACTCTTTATCCATTTTGTCGGTCTGTATCTTTTAATTGTGGCATTTAGCCCATTTACATTTAAGGTTAATATTGTTATGTGTGAATTTGATTCTGTCACTATGATGTTAGCTGGTTATTTTGCCTGTTAATTGATGAAGTCTCTTCATAGTACTGATGGTCTTTACAATTTGGCATGTTTTTGCAGTGGCTGGTATCAGTTGTTCCTTTCCACGTTTAGTGCTTCCTTCAGGAGCTCTTGTAAGGCAGGCCTGGTGGTGACAGAATCTCTCAGCATTTGCTTCTCTGTAAAGGATTTTATTTATTTTATCCTTTATTTATGAATCTTAGTTTGGCTGGTTATGAAATTCTGGGTTGAAAAGTCTTTTCTTTAAGAATGTTGAATATTTGCCCCTACTCTCTTATGGCTTATAAGGTTTCTGCCGAGAGATCTGCTCTTAGTCTGATGGGCTTCTCTTTGTGGGTAACCTGACCTTTTTCTCAGGCTGCCCTTAACATTTTTCCCTTCATTTCAACCTTGGTGAATCTGACAATTATGTGTCTTGGGGTTGCTCTTCTTGAGGAGTATCTTTGTGGTGTTCTCTGTATTTTCTGAATTTGAATGTTGGCCTGCCTTGCAAGGTTTGAGAAGTTCTTCTGGATAATATCCTGAAGAGTGCTTTCCAACTTCGTTCCATTCTCTCTGTCACTTTCAGGTACACCAATCAAATGTAGATTTGCTCTTTTCCCATAGTCCCATGTTCCTTGGAGGCTTTGTTCATTTCTTTTTACTCTTTTTTCTCTAAACTTGTTTTCACACTTTATTTCATTAAGTTGATCTTCGATCGCTGATTTCCTGTCTTCCACTTGATCAAATCAGCTATTGAAGCTCGTGCATGTTTCACGAAGTTCTTGTGCTGTGGTTTTCAGCTCCATCAGGTCATTTAATTTCTTCTCTACACTGTTTATTTTAGTTAGCCATTCGTCTCACCTTTCCTCAAGGTTTTTAGCTTCCTTGTGATGGGTTAGAACATGCTTCTTTAGCTTGGACAAGTTTCTTATTACTCACCTTCTGAATCCTACTTCTGTCAACTCATCAAAGTCATTCTCCATCCAGCTTTGTTTGATTGCTGGTGAGGAGCTGTGATCCTTTGGAGGAGAAGAGGTGCCTGGTTTTTAGAATTGTCAGTTTTTCTGCTCTGGTTTCTTCCCATCTTTGAGGTTTCATCTGCCTTTGGTCTTTGATGTTGGTGATCTACAGATGGTGTTTTTGTATTGATGTCCTTTTTGTTGATGTTGATGCTATTCCTTTTTGTTTGTCAGTTTTCCTTCTAACAGTCAGGTCCCACAGCTGCAAGTCTTTTGGAGTTTGCTGGAGTCCCACTCCAGACTCTGTTTGCCTGGGTATCACCAGCAGAGGCTGCAGAACAACAAATATTGCAGAACAGCAAATATTGCTACCTGATCCATCCTCTAGAAGCTTCGTCCCAGATGGGCACCCACCTATATGAGGTATCTGTCAGCCCCTACTGGAAGGTGTCTCCCAGTTAGGCTACACAAGGTCAGACTTGAGGAGGCAGTCTGTCCGTGACATTTGAGTCTGCAGAAATTTCTGCTGCCTTTTGTCCAGCTATGTCCTGCCCACAGAGGTGGAGTCTATAGAGGCTGTAGGCCTTGCTGAGCTGTTGGGCTCTGCCCAGTTTGAGCTTCCCAGCTGCTTTATTTACCTACTCAAGCCTTAGCAATGGCAGATGCCCTTGCCCTCACCAGGCTGCTGCCTCACAGTTTGATCTTAGACTGCTGCACCAGCAGTGAGCAAGGCTCCATGGGTGTGGGACCCACTGAACCAGGCATGGGAGAGAATCTCCTGGTCTGCCAGTTCCTAAGACCATAGGAAAAGTGCAGTATTTGAGTGAGAGTGTCCCGTTTTTCCAGGTACAGTCTGTCAGGGCTTTGCTTGGCTAGGAAAGGGAAATCCCCCCGCCCCTTGAGTTTCCCAGGTGAGGCAATGTCTTGCCCTGCTTCAGCTCGCCCTCTGCGGGCTGTACACACTATCCAACCAGTCCCAATGAGATGAACCAGGTACCTCAGTTGGAAATGCTGAAATCACCCATCTTCTGTGTTGATCACTTTGGGAGCTGCAGATTGAAGCTATTCCTATTTGGCTATCTCAGAACCTGTTGTTAAGTTTTAAGAGTGTCGTGTATAAGAAACCATTGCCTAATCTAAGATCACAAATATTTATATTTATATTTCCTTCTAAGAGTTAATAGTTAAGCTCTTACATTTAGGTCTTTTGTTGATTTTGAGTAAATTTTTGTATATGGTGTGAGGAAGGAGTCGAACTTCCTTCTTTACTATGTGGGTATGCAATTGCCCCAGCATCATTTTTTGAAGAATCCATTCTTTCTCCCTTTGTGTTTTCTTGGCTCCAGTGTTGAAAATGCAAAGTTTCTCTTGCTGTGCAGAAGTTCTTTAGTTTAATTAGATCCCATTTGTCAATTTTTGCTTTTGTTGCAATTAATTTTGTTTGCAATTAATCTTCATCATGAATTCTTTGCCTATGCCTATGTCCTGAATGGTATTGTCTAGGTTTTCTTCTAGGGCTTTTGTAGTTTTGGGGTTTACATTTAAGTCTTTAATTAATCTTGATATAATTTTTTTATGTAGTGTCAGGAAAGGGTCCAGTTTTAATCTTCTGCATGTCGCTAGCCAGTTATCCAATCACCATTTATTGAATAGGAAATATTTTCCCATTGCTTGTTTCTGTCAGGTTTGTCAAAAATCAGATAGTTGCAGGTGTGAAGTCTCATTTCTGGATTCTCTATTCTGTTCTATTGGTCTATGTGTCTGTTCTTGTACCCACACCATGCTGTTTTGGTTACTGTAGCCATACGATGCTGTTTTGTACTGTAGTATAATTTCAAATTGGGTAGTATGATGCCTCCAACTTTGTTCTTTTTGCTTAGGCTTGCCTTGTCTATTTCAGCTTTTATTTTGCTCCACGTGAATTTTAAAACATTTTTTTTAGTTCTGTGAAAAATGTTAATGTTAGATTGATAGGAATAGCATCAAATCTATTAATTGCTTTTGTCAGTATGGTCATTTTTATGATATTGATTCTTCCTATCTATGAGCATGGAATGTTTTTACATTTGTTTGTGTCATCTCTGATTTTTTTGAGCAGCAGTTTGTAGTTCTCCTTGTAGAGATCTTTCACCACCCTAGTTACAGACAACCTACAGAATGGAAGAAAAAAAAATCAAACTATGCATCTGACAAAGCATGTATGTGATCCAGGATCTATAAGAAATTTAAACAAATTTACAATAAAAATCAAACAACCCCATTAAGAAATGAGTAAAGGACATAAATAGACACTTCTCAAAAGAAGACATATATGCAGCCAACAAGCATATGAAGAAAAGCTAAGCGTCACTGATCATTAGAGAAGTGCAAACCAAAGCCACAATGAGATACCATCTCACACAAGTCAGAACAGCTATTCCTCAAAAGTAAAACAATAACAGATGCTGACAAGGTTGTGGAGAAAAAGGAATGCTTATACACTATTGCTGGTAGTGTAAATTAGTTTAACAATTAGTTCAAAACAGTGTAGCAGGTCTTCAAAAACCTAATGAGAGAAACACCATTTAACTCAACAATCCAATTACTAGGTATAAACCCAAAGGGATATAAAATGGTCTCTTATAAAGACACATGCATGCATATCTTCATTGCAACACTATTCAAAATAGCAAAGACATGGAATCAGCCTAAATCCCCATCAATGAGAGTTGGGATAAAGAAGATATGATACATATGCGCTATGGAATACTATGCAGCCACGAAAAATGAGGTCATATCCTTTACAGGGACATGGATAGAGCTGGAGGCCATTACTCTTAGCAAACTAACACAGGAACAGAAATCCAAATACTGCATGTTCTCACTTATAAGTGGGAGCTAAATGATGAGAACACGTGGACACATAGAGCAGAACAATACACACTTGGGCCTATCAGAGGGTGAAGGGATAGGAGGAGATAGAGGATCAGAAAAAATAATGGGTATGCACTAATCTGTACAACAAACCCCCATGACACATGTTTACCTATGTAACAAACCTGTACATGAATCTACAAACTTACAATAAAAGTATTGTAAAAACCATAATGATATGCCACTATATACGCATTAGAATGGCTAAAATAAAAATGGCCAACTATAGCAAGCATTGGAATAGATGTGCAGGAGCTAGAATTCTCATACCAGCTATTAGGAATAATAGCCAATAAAATGGTGAAGCTTCTTTGGAAAATAGTTTGGAAGTTTCCTAAAAATCTAACCATGCACCTACCATATGGTCCAGTTATTCCACTCCTAGATTTTTGCTCAGGAGAAAAGGAAATATAGGTACATACAAATACTTGAAGAAAAAATTTGCATAGCGACTTTATTTATAATAGCCCAAACTGGAAACAACTCAGATGTCCATCAACAGGTGAATTAATAAACTAATTAGTATATATTCATGTTACACAAAAACAAGTATGAATCTCAGAATAATTATGCTATGTGAAGGATGCCAGGAAAATCAGGGCACATGCCACATTACTCTCTCTATGTAAAACTTTATAAAATACAAACAAATCTTTAGTGACAGAGAGCAGATTCGTGGTTGCATGGAGATGAAAGAGTGGGGGTGGGGATGGGCAGAGGGAGTGACGGATTTGTATAGTATCTTGATTGCAGATAAATTTCTATCAAACTATATCAGTTATATACTTTTAACATGTGCAATTTATTATATGTCAGTTTTATCTCAATAAAGCTATTTTAAATTAAAAAAAGAAAATTTATAGATGTAAGGCTGATTCCTGAACTCTCAATTCTATGACATTGCTGTACATACTCTTAGGCTGGTACTACCTTGCCTTATTTGCTGTAGTTTTGTAGTAAGTTTTAAAATAGAAAAGGTGAGTACTCCAATTTTGGTCTTCTTTTTCAAGATTATTTTGGCTATTCTTGGCCCTTTACATTTCCATATGAGTTCTAGCATCAGCTTGTCCATTTCTGAAAAAAAAAAAAATTAAGAGTTTATAGAAAACTTTGAAACTGTTTTATAGATATTAGCATACAAGTTTTGCACTTGTCTGGTTAAATTTCCACATATTTTTATTATTTTGATGTTATTATAAATGAAATAAATTTCTTAATTTTATTTTCATATTTTTTACTAGTGTATAGAAATACAACTGATTTTTGTTTATCAATCTCATATCATGCAAACTTGCTGATCTCATCCATTAGTTTTAATAGTTTTATAGTGGACTCCTTAAATTTTTCTATATACAAGAATCATGTCATCTAGCAATGGAAGTAGTTTTACTTCTTCCTTTTCAATTTGGATGTTTTAATTTCTTTTTTATGTCAAATATAAATAATGAGAAGATACATCCTTCTCTTTTTTCTGAACTTAAGGGAGAGGGTTTCAGTCTTTATCCTTAAATATGGTTGTAGATACAGGTTTTTCATAGATGCCTTTATCAGGTTGAAGAAGTTCTCCTCTATTCTTAGTTTGATGAGTGTTTTTTAAATCCCAAATAGTGTTAAATTCTGTCAAATACATTTTCTGTGGCTATTTAGTTAATCATTGTGTTTTTGTTCTTTATTCTGTTAATGTGGTATATTGCTTAGATTGGTATTCTCATGTCAACCAAGCCTTACATTTTTAGGATAAATCTCAGTTGGTTATAGCATATAATTTTCTTATATGCTGCTGAAGTCAGTTTTCTAGCAACTTGATGAGGATTTTAAATTGCATTTTATATTCATAAGGGATATTGGTTTGTAGTTTCCTTTTCTTAAGATATCATCATTTGGTTTTGGTGCCAGGGTAATGCTAGCCTCATTGTGTTTCTCTTGTTTTAAGTCTTTGGAAAATTTGTGAAGGATTGTTGTCAATTTTTCTCCATACACTTGGTAAAATTGACCAGTAAAGCCATCCAGGACTAGGATTTTCTTAGTGCAACGGTTTTAAATTACAAATTCAAGCTCTTTACTTTGTGTAGGTCTGTAAGACAAATTCCTAAATGGCCTTGGTAACTCATCTCTTCCCCCACTTTCTCCTTTGTAGTACTCAAGAATAACTGTAGAATCTGCTAAGAATGCAATATATTAGATAAGAAGGAACTGGCTGGAGCAGTCCAAGTTTCCTACCTGTTTCTTCTAGAGCAAGATGTCCTGCAGTGCTTCAGCCTTGCTGTTCTAATTGCCTGATATATATAACTCAGAGCACAGTATGTTTTTAGGATCCCTTAGCTGTCATGAGATGTGGGGTACACCTGTACAGAGTAGACTCTATCCATTTTGAGCAACTCTCCTAAGCCTGGAGAGACCAACCTGAGCTGAATCATAGGCTTCTGTGGCCCTTTGCTGCCTATCTGTGAGTCATGAAGTTCCTTTGCTTAACTTGTTATACAAGTATCCTGTCTTAGCAGACTTGTGCAAGTGCATTGATACCAGTGTGTGGTATTGGCAATGTGTTTAGAATCCTCCCCTGAGATGGACACCAGTGTATGGTGAGCTTACTGTATAAAGACTTCTCAGTTATTCTATTTCTTCTTGAATTAATTTTGATTTGTCTTTTTAGGAGTTTGTTCATTTTACCTAGACTATCTAACTTGTTGGCCTAGCATCATTCATAGCAGTCTTCATTTAGGCATTTTTATTTCTATAAAGTAGGTAGTAATGTCCTCTCTCTAATTTCTTGCTTAGGTAATTTTGTCTTCTCCCTTTGATACTTCATCAGTCTAGCTAAAAGTTTGTCAATATTGTTGATCTTTGAAAAGGACTAACTTTTGGTTTAACTAATATTTTCTACCATTTTTCTATTGTTAATTTTGTTTATTTCCCCTCTAGTCTTTATTATGTTCTTCTTTCTAGTTGCTTTGAGTTTAGTTTACTTTTTTTAGGTTCTTAAGGTGGAAGATCAGGTTTTTAATTTGACATATTTCCTCTTTTATAATTTAGGCATTTACAGTTATAAATGTCTTCCTATCACTGCTTTAGCTGTACTCACATGTTTTGGTATATTATTTTTTCATTTTTGTTCATTGCAAAGTGTTTTTTAAATTCCTCGTGATTTCATTATTGACCCTTTCTTTGTAAGTACAATGGCTAATTTTCACATATTTATGCATTTTCCAAATTTTCTTATCGATTTCTAATTTTATTCTGCTGGTCAGGAACATAACATACACAATTTCAACCCATTTAAATACATTGTTTTATGGCTAAATGGTCTATGTTGGTGAATGCTCCATGTGCATTTGAGAAAAACAAGTATTCTGCTATAGTTACATGGAATACTCTAAATAATGTCTGTTAAGTCTAGTTGATTCATAGCGTTAATCAAGCCCAAAATATTTCATGATTTCTGGATTCATCTTCTACTCATTATTGAAAGTAGATTCCTTCCTTGAACAAGGATCAAGAAAATCATTAAATATGTAGAGGACTTAATTGATACTATTAATCAACTAGACTAAACAGACATCTGAAGAACTTTCCATATGTAATCACAGAAAATATTTGATGACCTCAAATAGAATTTGAGCTTTAAATACAGACAACTGTCTTTTCCCAGTGGGGGGAAAACAAAAAACAGATGGTTTTCGATCATTGCCTGTGGACCCTGTCAGACATGATGCAGGGTGAACAAAAATGTCCACCATATTTTCTAAAATAAGTGTCCTTCAAGGATGTTGTTGTGGACTTCACCCAGAAGAGTGTCCTGTTGCACACATACCAGAGAAAGTTGTAAAATGAAGGAATGCTAAAGAACAACAGTTATCTGTTGTCTGTGAGTGAGCCTTTCAACATTTGTTTATTTAGTACAAAATTATTCAGAAAAAGAGGAAAGTGGATTATTGAAGTTTTCAGCTAGTATTGTTGAATTGTCTCTCTCCTCAAATTTTAACCTTTTTTTCATGTATTTTGAGTTTCTCTTGTTAGATGCATACACGCTCATAATTGTTATATCCTCTTAATGGATTAACCTCTTTATCATACAAAAATATTCTCCTTTGTACCTACTAACCATTTTTTACTGAAGCTTATTTCCTCTGATATTCACATAGCCATTCAGCTCTTGTTTGGATGCTGTTTGCTTGGTATATCTTTTGGCATTTTAAAAAACTTTAAATCTACGTACGTTGTGCAATCTAAAGGTGCCTCTTATAGGTGTAATATCACTGAATTATATTATTTTTGTCAGATTCTTCATTTTGATTAAAGTATTTAATCCATTTATGCTTATTTGCTGTTTGTTTTCTGAATGTGTTATGTCTTTTATGTTTCTCTATTTCTCCATTATTACTGTCTTTTTGTGTCACATATTTTCCACTTTACCATTTTTATTACATTGTTGCCTTTTATTTCTTTGGGTGATTTCTTTAGCAGTACTCTGGGAATTACAATTAACACCAGTATTGTGTTGAATAATGTCACCCCAAAATTCGTGTCTACCAAAAACCTGAGACTGTTACATTATTTTGAAATGGGATATTTCAGATGTAATTAGTTAAGTTAAGGGGACATCGTACTGGATTAGGTTGTGCCTAAATTCAGTGACTGGTGTCCTAATGTGAGAAAATCACACAAATGATAGATTCAGAGAAGAAGGCCATGTGATGACAGATGCAGAGATTGATGCAATACAGCTGCAAGCTAAGGAATGCCAAGGATTGTCAGGAGTAATCAGAAGTTAGGAAGAGGAAAGAAAGAATTTTTCCATACAGCCTTCAGAGGGAGAATAGCTATAATGACATCTTAATTTCATACTTTTAGCCTCCAAGAGTGTGAGAGAATAAATTCCCATTGTTTTAAGCTATCTAGTTTATATTAATATGTTATGATAGACCTAGGAAACTAATATAACATTTTAACATATGACAATATAGTTCTGATTAGTAGCACTTAGTATTAATAATCTACAAAAACTATGTTTCTATTTAGCCTCATTTCCTTCTCTTTTATTAAGCTGTTATTGTCATATAAATTATATACTTGTACATTTTATGCCCAGCAACACAGACTTATAATTAATTATTTACATGGTTGCCCTTTGGGAGAAACAAAAGAGTTACAGATAAGAGTTATGTTTATACTTTCTTTTGTATTTACCCAAGTACTTTTATACTTGCTAGTGCTCTTTATTTCCTCATGTAAATATAATTTCATATATAGATTCTTTCATTTCAGTCTGAAGGACTTCCTCTGCAGTTTTTCATAGGACAGGTCTGTTAATAACAAATTCTCCCAGTTTTATTTATCTGGGAAGTTTTAATTTCTGCTTCACTTTTGATAGTTAGTTTTGCTGGATATAGAGTTGTCTTGATAGTCTCTTTTTCAGCATTTTAACTATATCATTTCACTGCCTTCTTGCCTCCATTTTACTGATAACAAATTACCTGTAATCTTATTAAGGATCACTTGTACATGATAAATCACTTCTCTCTTTCTACTCTCCAGATTATGATGTTGTCTTTAACTTTTGAGTGTTTCATTATTATTTATCTAGTTGTAGATCTACTGTAATTTATCTTTCTTGGAATTTTCTAAGAATCTTGAATATATAGAGTAATATTTTTCATCAAACTTGGGATGATTTCTGCTATAATCTCTTCAAATATTTTTTCTGTCCATTTCTGTCTGTTCTCCTTTTCTGGGATTCCCATTATTCATATGTTGATATGCTTGGTGCGCCACAGAACTTTGAGGCTCTGCTCATTTTTCTTAATTTATTTTCCATTCTATTTCTCAAAATGTATAACTTCAATTGGCTTATCTTCAAGTTCACTGATTCTTCTGGCTACACAAATCTGCTGTTGAATCTCTAGTATTTTTTTATTTCTGTACTGTACTTTTCAACTCTAGAATTGATACTTGATCTTTTTATAATTTCTGTCTCTTTATTGATATTATCCATTTGGTGAGACAGAATTATCATACTTTTTTAAACTCTGTCACCCAGGCTGGAGTGCAGTGGCATAATCACAGCTAACTGCAGCCTTGATCTTCTGGGCTCAAGTCATCCGCCCACCTAAAGCCCTCAAGTAGCTGGGATTACAGGCACATGCCACCATACCTGGCTAATTTTTGTATTTTTCTGTAGAGATAGAGTTTTGCTATATTTCCTAGGCCAGTCTCAAACTCTTGGGCTCAAGTGATTCCCTTGCCTCCCAAAGTGCTGGGAATTGTACAGGTGTGAGTCACTATAGCTGGTCATACATTCCTTTAGGATTTTTTAATTTTATTTTTATTTGTTTATATTTTATTTTTTGAGATGGAGTCTTGCTCTGTTTCCTAGGCTAGAGTGCAGTGGTGCAGTCTCAGCTCACTGCAATGTCCACCTCCCGGGTTCAAGTGGTTCTCCTGCCTCAGCCTCCCAAGTAGCTGGGATTACAGGTGCCCACCACCATGCTCCGCTAATTTTTGTACTTTTAGTAGAGACAGGGTTTCATCATCTTGGCCAGGGTGGTCTTGAACTCCTGACCTTGTGATCCACCCACCTCAGACTCCCAAAGTGCTGGGATTACAGGTGTGAGCCACTGTGCCTGGCCCCTTTAGTTCTTTAGACATGATTTTCTTCTCTTCTTTGAATATATTTAAATTGGTTGAATTAAAGTCTTTGTCAAGTATGTTCAATATCTTTGCTTACTCAGAGATGGTTTATATTGACTGCTTTATTCCTTCATATTAGCCATACTTTTTGTTTATTTGCATGTCTCATAGCTTTTTGTTGAAAACTGTAACTTTCTTTCTTTCTTTATTTATTTATTTATTTATTTTTTATTATACTTTAAGTTCTAGGGTACATGCGCATAACGAGCAGGTTTGTTACATATGTATACATGTGCCATGTTGATGTGCTGCACCCATCAACTCGTCAGCACCCATCAATTCATCATTTATATCAGGTATAACTCCCCAATGCAATCCCTCCCCCCTCCCCCCTCCCCATGATAGGCCCCATTGTGTGATGTTCCCCTTCCCGAGTCCACGTGAACTCATTGTTCAGTTCCCACCTATGAGTGAGAACATGCGGTGTTTGGTTTTCTCTTCTTGTGAATGTTTGCTAAGAATGATGGTTTCCAGCTGCATCCATGTCCCTACAAAGGACGCAAACTCATCCTTTTTTATGGCTGCATAGTATTCCATGGTGTATATGTGAAAACTGTAACTTTCATTAGTATCATATTGGCAACCCTAGGCATCAGATTCTGGCCCCTCTTCAGGGTTTGCTGTTCTTGCTTCTTTTTTAGTGACTCTCTTAAACTAATTTTCTAAAGTCTGTAGCCTTTTTCATGTGTGAACATCTCAAACTTGTCATTTAGCTTTTTTTTTTTTTTTTTTTGTCATATGAACAGAGACTTTCTTAAACTCTTGGAACTAATGTCTCCCACTCTTTCTCAAAGGTCTCTGTGTACATGCATAAGCATGACTTCAACACTCATCTTTCTTTCTAGGCTATAAATTTCACCTTGTTTGCAATCTGGTGGTTTCCAAGGTTTCCATGGATCTTGAGAAAGGAAGATGGAATAGGGGCAAGTTAAAGTGTCATAAAGCTTACTGTTCTTACTAGGATTTGCCTGTTCTTGTACCTATTTTTCCTTGATAGTTGCAAAGCCTTGGCTAATTTCTTGAATTCTGAAAAAGTTGTCTAAGGCTTTGACTGATTTTTTGAATTCTGAAAAAGTTGATTATTTCTGCCAGTGTTATTATTGCTTTTATGGAGGAGAGAATATTTTAGGTTCTTACTCTGTCATTCTCAATATGTAATCTTCATATTTGAAAATTTAAATAGTAAAATAAATTTATTTGTGTTTATTACTCTAGTTGTACATATTACTTACGGTTATACTTAATTTGTTGATGTCAAGGTCTTTTGCTTTTCTTCTCTTTTTCCTGATACTCTTCAATTTTACTGCTTCACTGGTCATGTGCACTTCTGCTAGAGAGAAGAAAATAGAAAAGCAAAGTATGTAAAACACACATTGATCATTCACTCTTCCTTACTTTCTGGGTATAAGACTTAAAGTTGAGTCTGATGACTAAATGAGAGATTTGAATTATCTGGAAATATAATATTTCATGTTATGTTTATTCTCTGTCATCATATTTATTTTAAAAGTATTAAAGGTATCATAAGGACAATACCTGTTAAGATATTCTGTAGCCAAAAATTGTTTATTTGATTTGACTTGAAGGGTACAGGTTATACCAGGAATGTGGAAAAAAACTAGATGAGGAAGCAATCAGATAAAGGCAAGAGAAAGGCCTGGACTCTTCAACAAGTCAATGTCATACAAAAAAAAAATCTGCTAGTTTAAAGTAAATTTATAATGTTCAATAATCAGATGCAATATACAGGCTTGGAATAGGTACTGCCTTGGACAAATCATCTGTAAAGAATATTTTGCAGAATACTTAAAAAAATATTAATATGGCTTGGGAAAATGTGAGATAAATATTTACTGGAATGGAAGATAGAAGTCACTGATTAGAAAAAGTAACTTACAAAACAATATTTATACTGTAATATTTTGGTGAAAAGGATTTAGAAAACAATCTAGAAATATAAAACTTAAAGCACTAAGTTTTGGGTAATAAAAATTTGATGCTAATATTTTTCATTTTGTCTGTACTTTTTTATATTTGGCATGTGCTGTCTTTTTTAAAACTCTTATTTTAGGTTCAGGGGTACATGTGCAGGTTTATTTTATAGGTAAGTTGCATGTCATGGGGTTTTCTGTACAGATTATTTCATTATCTAGGTAAAATAAGCATATTACCTGATAGGTAGTTTTTTTATCCTTATCCTCCTCCCAACCTTCACCCTCAAGTAGGTTGTGATAGCTGTTGTTTCCTTCTATGTGTCCATATGTACTCAATGTTTAACTACCACTTATAAGTGAGAACGTGTGGCATTTGGTTTTCTGTTCCTGCTTAGTTTGCTTAGGGTAATGTCCTCCAGCTGCATCCATGTTGCTGCAAAGTACGTGATCTCATTACTTTTCATGGCTGACTGGCATTCCATGGTTTATATATACCACATTTTCTTTATCTACTCTACCTATGATGGGCATTCAGGTTGATTCCGTGTCTTTGCTACTGTGAATATTACTGTGATGAACACACAAGTACATGTGTTTTTCTGATAGGATGATTTATATTTTGGAGGGTATATATTCAGTAATGAAATTGCTGAGTCAAATGCTAATGCTGTTTTAAGTTCTTTGAAAAACCACCAAACTGCTTTCCACAGTGGTTGAACTAATTTACATTCTCACCAACAATGTATAGGTATTCTTTTCTCTCTACAACCTCTGCAGCATTTGTTATTAGTATTAATTTTTTACTTTTTAGTATTTATTTTGACTGGAGTTAGATGGCATCTCATTGTCGTTTTCATTTGCATTTCTCTAATGATTAGTGATATTGAGCATGTTTTCATATGTTTACTGGCTGCTTATATGTCTTCTTTAGAAATGTGCCTCTTCATGTGCTTTGCCTAATTTTTAATGGGGTTATTTGTTTTTTGCTTGTTAATTTGTTTAAGTTTCTTCTAGAGTCTGTATATTAGACCTTTGTCAGAAGCATAGGTTGCAAATATTTTCTCCCATTCTGTAGGTTGTCTGTCTGTTGATAGTTTCTTTTGTTGTGCAGAAGCTTTTTCATTTAATTATGTTCCATTTGTCAACTTTTGTTTTTGTTGTCATTGCTTTTTGCATCTTTGTTGTGAAATCTTTGCCAGGGCCTATGTCCAGAATGATATTTCTTATGTTATCTTCCAGAATTTTTATAGTTTTGGGTTTTACATTTAAGTCTTTAATCCATCTTGAGTTAATTTTTGTATATAATGTAAGTAATGGGTCCAGTTTCCATTTTCTGCATATGGCTACCAGTTATCCCTGTGCCATTTATTGAATAGGGAGGCCTCTCCCAATTGCTTGTTTTTGTTGACTTTGTTGAAGATCACGTGGTTGTAGGTGTGCAGCACTATTTCTGGTTCTCTATTCTATTCCATTGATCTATGTGACTGTTTTGTACCACTATCATCCTGTTTTGGTTATTGTAGTCATGTAGTATAGTTTGAAATTGGGTGAAGTGATGCCTCAAGTTTGTTCTTTTGGCTTAGAATTATCTTGGGAATTCATGCTCTTTTTTGGTTCCATGTGAATTTTAAGACAGTTTTCCTAATTCTATAAACAATGTCATTGATAGATGGCTCTTATTATTTTGATGTATGTTCCTTCAATTTACCTAGTTGGCTGGGAGTTTTGAACATGAAAGGATGTTGAATTTTACTAAAAACATTTTTGCATTTATTGAGAAGATCATGTGGTTTTTGTTTTTGGTTCTATTTATGAGATTAGTTATATCTATTGATTTCATATGTTGAACCAACCTTGCATCACAAGGATAAAAACTATTTGATCATGGTAGATTCGCTTTTAGATGTGCTGCTTGATATGCTAGTATTCTGTTGAAGATTTTTGCATCTATGTTCATCAAGGATATTGGCCTGAGGTTTTCTTTTTTAATTGTGTTTCTGCCAGGTTTTGGTATCAGGTTGGTGCTGGCTTCATAGATTGAGTTATAGAGGAGTCTCACCTCAATTTTTCAGAATAGTACCAGATTTTTATACATCTGGTATAATTTGGCTGTGAGTCTGTCTGGTCCAGGGCTTTTTCTGCTTTCTGAGTTCTGCTTCAGAACTCATTATTGGTGTGTTCAGGGATTTAATTTTTTCCTCATTCAATCTTGAGAGGTTGTATGTTTCCAGGAATTTATCCATTTCTTGAAAGTTTTGTAGTTTGTGTGCATAGAGGTGTAAATACTAGTCTCTGAGGGGCTTTTGTATTTCTGTAGATTTGTTGGTAATGTTCCCTTTATCATTTCTGGTTGTGTTTATTTGGATCTTCTTTCTTTTTTTTTTCTTTATTAGTCTAGCTAGGGGTCTATCAATCTTATTTATTCTTTCGAAGAACCAACTTTTGAATTTTTTTTTGATCATTTATATGATTTTTCACATCTCAATTTCCTTTAGTTAAGCTCTGATTTTAGTTATTTCTTGTCTTCTACCACCTTTGGGGTTGGTTTGCTCTAGTTTCTCAAGTTCCTCTAGGTGTGATGTTAGGTTGTGTATTAGAGATGTTTCTAGCTTTTTGATGTGGGTGTTCAGTGCTGTAAGCTTCCCTCATAACACTGCTTTAGTTGTGTTCCAGAGATTCTGGTGTGTTGTATCTTTGTCTTCAGTAGTTTCAAAGAAATTCTTGATTTCTGCCTTAATTTCATCGTTTGTCCAGAAGTCATTCAGGAGCAGGTTGTTTAATTTGCATGTAATTGTATGGTTTTGAGCAATTTTCTTAGTATTGATTTCTACTTTTATTGTGCTGTGATCCAAGAGTGGTATGATTTCAGTTGTTTTTTGTTTTAATTTGATGAGAATTCTTTGATGGCCAATTATGTGGTCAACTTTAGAATATGTGCCATGTGCAGATGAGAAGAATGTATATGCTGTTATTTTGGGGTGGAGAATTCTGCAGAGGTCTGTTAGAACCATTTGGTCAAGTGCTGAGATCAGATGCTGAATATCTTTGTTAGTTTTCTACCTCAATGATCTGTCTTTTGAACACAACATACTCTTGGGTCTTGCTTCTTTATCCAATTTGCCACTTTGTATTTTTTAATTGGGGCATTTGGCCTAATTGCATTCAAGTCTAATATTGATATGTGTGGATTTGATTCTGTTATCATGTTGCTAGCTGGTTATAATGCATATGTGTTTGTGTGGTTGCTTTATAGTATCAATAGTCTATGTACTTAAGTGTATTTTGTGGTGATCAGTAACGGTCTTTCCTTTGCATATTCAGCACTCTCTTAAAAACCTCTTGTAAGGCAGGTCTGGTGGTAACAAATTTACTTAGCATTTGCTTGTCTGAAAAAGATCTTATTTCTCCTTAGTTTGGCCGGATATAAAATTCTTGGTGGGAATTTCTGTTCTTTAAGAATGTTGAATATAGGCCTTCAATGTCTTCTAGCTTGTAGGGTTTTTGCTGAAAGTTCCACTGTTAGTTAGCCTGATGGGACTTTTTGCTCTAGTCACCTTTAACTTTTCATTTTTTAAGTTTGATTTTGGAAAATCTGATGATGATGTGCCTTGGGTATGGTTGTCTTGTGCAGTATCTTACAGGGGTTCTCTACACTTCCTGAATTTGAATGTTAGCCTCTCTAGTAAGACTGGGGAAATTTTTATGGGCAATATGCTGGAATATGTTTTCCAAGTTGCTTTCTTTCTCTCCTTCTCTTTCAGGGATACCAATGAGTCATAGATTTGGTCTCTTTACATAATTTCACATTTTTCAAAGGCTTTGTTCAATCATCTTTATTCTTTTTTCTTTATTTTTGTCTGGCTGACTTATTTTGAAGAACAGATCTTTAAGATCTCAGATTCTTTCCTTGGCTTGATTAATTCTACCATTTTACTTGCAATTGTCTTATGAAATTATTGAAGTGAGTTTTTAAGCTCTATCAGATCAGTTTGGTTCTTTATTAAAATGGCCATTTCATTTTTTTATATCTTGTGTCATTTTATTGTATTCCCTAGATTACTAGGATTGGGATTTGGTTTTCTACTAAATCTCAATGATCTTCATTCCTATCCATATTCTGAATTCCATGTCTATTATTTCAGCCATTTCAGCCTGGTTAAGAACCATTGCTGGTGAACTAGTGCAGTCATTTGGCAGAAAGAAGATATTTTGGTTTTTTTAGTTGTCAGAGTTCTTGTTTCTTTCTCATCCATGTGGGCTGATGAAAGTTCTGTTTTTTTCTCATCCATGTGGGCTGATGTTCCTTCAATCTGTGAAGCTGCTATCCTTCGGATAGGTTTTTTTTTTTTTTTTTTTTGCTTTTATCTTCTTTTATGTCCTTGGTGATTTGATCATGGTATAAGGGGATTCTGTCAAGTGGCTTGGATTCTGGAAGATTTAGGGGGCCAATTCTCAGCTCAGCACTCCTGGGCCACATGCTCTAACTCTGGGGAACTGGTACCAGGCAACTGGTTTTGTAAACTGGCCCCTCAAAGTTAGGAAATTGATATACTGGCAGGGTCAAGGTGTTTCTGATAAGCTGGCCACAACACTCTGATGTGTGGTGCCAGCCAAAGCACTTTATCAGAGCAGTGGCAGCAGGATCTATGCTTGCCTGCATGTGCCAACAGCTATGGAAGGATAATGGGGTACACATGTGTCAGCTAGGGCCATGTACCAGTGGGAGTGGGGCTCCAGTGTTCCTATGTGTGTTCATGCCAGTGTCGTGGTGGGGGTAGGGTGTTAGCAAGGTTGCTGGTATCTATGCTTGCACTTGCACTGGTGGTGGCAGAAGTAGAGATGGGGCTCTGCCAGGCACAGGGCTGCTGGCTTCTGTGTGCACATTTACACTGATGGTGGTGGCAGCATGTGGAGGATGTGATTGCCTGTGTCTCTGCATGCACTTGAGATGGCAATGGTGGCACAGCCAGGTGCCCACACATCAGCCAGGGGTGGGGTGATGGGGTGCACTCACATTGGCAGCAGTGGCACAGCGGGGTGCATGTGCACATGCACTCTTGTAAAGTGATGTAGGGGTGGCCATGGATGAGTACATGCCAGCAAAGCAGTCTAGGGAGGCTGCAGTAGGGAGAAAGTGGGGGTGGGCTCCTGCATGTTGGCAGGGGTTGTTTTCCAACAACCAGACACAGTCTTCCAGCAAAGGAGCTATGTTAAGGACCTCCCAGGAACCACCCATGTTGAATATCTGAAGTTGTAATGCAAGTGGGTGCGGCTGGAACCCTGGGAAAGGCCAACGGACAGGAGGGCACTCAGATGAGACTTGCACCATCACGGGCGAAACCACCCTGCTCTGTCCAGATCCTACAGTCACCCAGAGGCTAAAGTCTCCTAGAAGATCATGGAAAGCCTTGGGGGATGGATGTCCCTGGCTATATTCCATTGCAGATGTTCCCACACCAAATCCTCTGGGCTCCACACAGGCTAGAGTTCTGCTCCTACCACCACTCGATGTATCTCTTCCTGACAGCTCAAGTGTCCATGGGAATCATGGAGTCTCCTGCTGCCAGGAATCTGAAGGTCCATGATGAGAACAGGCCACTCCTTGCCTGTTCAACTCATCCCTTTCCCAGGAATCACTGGGGACCACGAACAAATCCCAGTGCTTGGTAGCTCTGTGCAGGGTTCCTAGCTTCCTCCCCATTTAGCCCACTGTTTACATCCTCCCTCTGTCCACTCTGAACGCCTTCCCACTGAAGATCTGCTCTGAGTGTGTCAGTCTTCCTGATGTCCCAGTCTTCATGGCAGCTGTCCCTTCTGGCTGCATCTAGTCAGCCATCTTGGCTGAAACTCTGCATGTCCTATCTTTTTAATATTATAAAACACCTACTTCTTAGAACAGGGTTCTTCTCTTATGTTCCCATCTTTGTGTATATTATTATTACTACTATTATTATTATTATTATTATTATTATTATTATTATTTATTATTATTATTATTTTGAGACCGGGTCTCTCTCTGTCACCCAGACCGGGGTGCAGTGGTGCAATCATGGCTCACTGCAGCCTCTACCTCCCAGGTGTTAGGGATTCTCCCACCTCAGCCACCTGAGTAACTGGGACCACATGTGCGTGCTATCATGTCTGGCTAATTTTTTTATTTTTGTAGAGATGGGTTTTGCCTCGTTGCCCAGGCTGGTCTTGAACTCCTGTACGCAAGCAATCTGCCCACTTTGGCCTCTGAAAGTGCTGATATTACAGGCATGAGCCACCATGCCCAGCCTTAACACAGTCTAGATGGTGCTCACTTTCAAAATTTTCTGAATATACCTACATTAGGATCAGTTTACATTCTCTGTAAGCACATCAGTGAGATTGTCTCTATAAATTCCATTAGCTCTTTCAGTGGTATAATCTGTACAGATTTTAAATCAATATGTCAAATAAAATTAAATGTCTTAGTTACAATCAAATAGTTTACTTAGTTTGTAAGCAATTTGATTCTCATTTCTTTCCCTTATAAAATGTTTCATTTAAAACATATCTATCAGTGCTTCTATCCCATTTAGCCAATGACTCACAGTGTGCTTTACTGAGAGCCACAGACACAACCATAGTTAAAGCCATTCTTTGTTAACAGATGTTAACATCTCTATGACCCATTATTTTCTGGAGAATTACTGATAAACTGAACTATATCTTAATTTTCTTTTTGTACAATTAAGGTAATTGTACTTCTACTTATTCAGCCCCCAAAAAAGTAAAGTCATCATTGACTTCTTTTTTTCTCTTATATTTCACTACTTCTACTGCTACTACCCTGTTCCATATCATCGTCTTCTTTGCCCTGCTTACTATACAAAGTTTTCCTTGTTTGTATCCCTTGTCTCTTACACTCTATACTCATCACAGTAACCAGAACAATCCCTTTAACATGCAAGTCAGAGCATAGAGTAAGTCATATTAAAAGCCATGTGATGACTCCTTACTGAAAGTAAAAGCCAAAGTCTTACCAAAACCTTCAAGGCCCTCCCTATAAGACCTGGATTCCCTTTATCTCCCTTATAGGCTTTCATACTATTTTCTCTATCACTCACTGTTCTCCAGCCCACACTGCTTTCTTATTATTCCTTGGAAATAACTGGCATGCTCTTATCTCAGGGCATCTGTAGTGGCTGAAACACTCTTCTCTTACACTTTGCTAACTTCTTCAAGTCTTGGTTCAAATGTTACCTTCTTAAAGAGGCTTATTCTAATCACTTCAAAAATTTGTAAGCTGCTTCCCACCCACTCCTTGCTGTTTTCCTTTCTATTGTTCCTTTATTTTTCCATAGCATATTTTCAAACAGAGAAAAAGAAGTTTATTTCATAATGATAAAAGTGCCAGTGATCAAGATATAGCAATCTTAAGCGAGTATACATCTAATAGGAGCTTCAAACTACCTGAAGTAAAAATTGACAGAAAAAAAAAATAGATCCACAATCATAATTAAACATTTACACACCTCTCTCTCTATCATTGATAGAGCAGAGGCAAAAGAAATCAGTAAGGATAAGTAATATCTGAATGGTATTTATTAAATGCTCTAGCCCAAACTGTGGAATACGTATTCTGTTCAAATGCACATGGGTTTTTCATCAAGACTGGCCACAGGTTGGACCAAAAAATAAGAGTCGTAATAAACTTCGAAAGTTTGAAATTATACAGAGTATATCCTCTGAGCACAGTGGAATTAGAAATCAGTAACAACTAAAACTACTATCTATAAAATTACTTAAATTTTGAAATTTTTAAATATGTATCTAAATAAACAAA
This sequence comes from Piliocolobus tephrosceles, assembly GCF_002776525.5. Lineage (NCBI taxonomy): Eukaryota > Metazoa > Chordata > Mammalia > Primates > Cercopithecidae > Piliocolobus > Piliocolobus tephrosceles. The sequence goes on from NC_045438.1 coordinate 46,143,010, forward strand.
AGAAGGAATCACAGGAGAAATCTTGAATTGAATGATAATGAAATACAGCATCAAAATTTGTGAGATGCAGCTGAAGCAGTGATGACAGGGAAATTTATATCTTTAAATATTTATAAAACATGAAATGTTTAAAATCAATGGTCTAAGTTGATAAGAAGCTGGTAAACAAAGAGCAAATTGTACACAGGGTAGAAACAAAGGAAATAATAAAGAGAAGAACAAATGTCAATGACATGTAAAACAGACAAACAAGGAAGCAACTTAAAGCCAAAAGCCAATTATTTTAAAAAATTAATAAATTCATAAACCAGTATCAAAAGTAATAAAGAAAAAAAGAAAACACAAGTTACTAGTTACAAGCAATGAATGATGGGTTATGAATACAGATTCTGCAGATAATAAAAGTATAATAGGGAAACATTGTGAACAATGTAAAATCAATATAAATATAAATTAGTTTCAACTTTTATTTTAGATTCAGGGTACATGTGCAGGGTTTTTTTTTTTTTTTTTTTTTTTTTGTCTTTTTTTTTTTTTTTGACTATATAATTTATTCTAATTTTCCAGTGCTCAGTTGCTATACAACTACCCCCAATGACCCCAAAAACTTGGTGAAAACTACCCCCAAAACTTCTTGAAAATTTATTATATTTTGCTTATGAATCTTGTGGGTTAGGAATTCAGACTAGGGAAAGCAGGAATGGCTGTTCTTTGCTCCACAATTGTGAGGTCTCAGCTGGGAAAATTTTAAGGATGAGGATCATTCAATTGTTGGGGCTAAAATCACCCTGTGGCAGTTTCACTAACATGCCGTCTTCACTCACATGTCACTTCACTCACATTGTTGCTGGCCGTTGGTTGGAACCTCAGCTTGGCTGTCAATCAGAACACTTGCATGTAGCCTCCTCATATAGTCTTTCCTATGGGCTAGTGTGGGCTTCCTCACAACATGGTTCTGTGTTCCAAAAGCAAGTGTCCCAAGAGAGCAAGGGAAAGATACATGGCATTTTTATGATTTAGTCTCAAAGTCAAGTAGTGTCACTTTTCTCATACTCTATTAATTGAGGCAGTCACTAAAGTCTACCCACTGCAGAGAGAGGGGACATGGACTTTACCACTCAGTGGGAGGAGTATCAAGGTTTTGAGGGCAGTTAAAAATGTGATCTGACTTTTATTTGACAGCAAAAATAAAGAAAATGTATTGTAAAGAAAGAATGCAGGTCATCTTTGGAAAATACAATGTGTCACAGTCTACTCTCTGGCTACAAAAATTCACATCCTTTCTACCCTTCCACATGCAAGATGTACTCATTCTTTTCCTAAGACTTTCAAGTCTTCTCACACTGTGGCATCTGCTCTAGGGTTTCTTCATCTAAATCAGTCAAGGTTCAGGTGAATCTCCTTGGGTGTATTTCCTCAAGTACAACTTCTTCAGAAACATTCATTTTGATCTAAAGACATAATATCTAAAGAGATGAGCTACTTGCTCCCCAAATATTCAATATTCAATGATTGAACAAGAAGAGGATAAGTTTTTACACACTACCATCTAAAAAGGGGGAAGCCAGGAGGCACACAGCAGTCACAGACCTATAGAAATTGAATTTATTTAACCTCTTTCCAACAATTTCATCTGTATAAATATTATATTACCAACTTTGATAGTAGACCAGCATTATATAAACATTTTAACTTAAAAGCTAGCATATTTATCACATATACCAGAAATTAAATACAGTCAATGATAGGGTTTTTTATCTAGATAAATTGCATGACACTGAGGTTTGGGTCACAGATCATTCCATCACCTAGGTACCCAACATTTAGTTTTTCAACCCTTGCCTTCCTCCCTCCCACCCTTTTCCCAGTCGTCCCTAGTTTCAATTGTTGCCATCTTTATGTTCCTTAGTACCCAGTGTTGAGCTGCCACTTATAAATGAGAATATGTGGTATTTGATTTTCTGTTTCTGCATTAATTTGCTTAGGATAATGACCTCCAGCTGCATCCATGTTGCATCAAAGGATGTTATTTTGTTCTTTTTTATGGCTACATAGTATTTTATGGTGTATATATATGTGTGTGTGTGTGTATATATATACACATATACATATATTCACATTTTCTTTATCCAATCCACCATTGATGGGTTGATTCCATGTCTTTGCTATTGTGAACAGTGCTGAGATGAACATGTGATTGCATATGTCTTTTTAGTAGAACAGTTTGTTTTCTTTTAGATATATACCAAATAATGGGATTGCTGAGCTGAATGGTAGGTCTACCTTAAGCTCCTTGAGAAATCTCCAAATTGCCTTCCAAAATGGCTGAACTAATTTACATTCCCACCAACAGTGAATAAGCGTTCCTTTCTCCACAGCCTTTGTCAGAATCTGTTGTTTTTTACTTTTTAATAATAGCTATTCTGACTGGTGTGAGATGGTATCTCATCGCGATTTTGATTTGCATTTCTCTGATTAGTGATGTTGAGAATTTTTTTCATATGTTTATTGGCTGGTTGTATGTCTTCTTTTGAGAAGTGTCTGTTAATGTCTTTTGGCCATTTTCTAATGGGATTATTTGGCTTTTGCTTGTTGAGTTAAGTTCCTTATAGATTCTGAATATTAGACCATTGTTGAATGCATAGTTTGTGAAAATTTTCTCCCATTTTGTATACTATCTGTTTACTCTATTGATAATTCTTTTGCTGTGCAGAAGATGGTTAGTTTAATTAGGTCTCATGAAGAAGGATATTTCCCCAACCCCTTTGTGGGCTGGAGTGCAAAAGTGAACTCCACTCACTTGCTGCTCCACTCCTCATTGGAGGGAGAGCACAGATGAGTGGGTGCAGGAGCCAGGATAAGCACTTTTGGATGCCCACAAGAGTGAACTTTGTACTGACCCCGCAAGAGTGAAGCTACACTGTCAAGCCATCCCTCTGAAGTCAAGTTACTCCTCTCCAAAGCTACACCATCAAGCATTTTCTCTGAAGTCCAGCCACCTCTCTCCAATGTTCAACCATAGTCTCCAATGTTCATCTGCTTCCCTTCTGCTGGCTGAGCTTGGGGATTTTGTGGGCAGTTTGGGCCATGGGTGCTTTTGCAAAAGGCAACAACCAAACATGAAAACAGGGATGTATGTTCTCACTTTGGACCACAGTATCAGGCTTTTCAGCTTGAGGGTGGAGCCCTTGCCAGGGACCCACTCTCTTCTCCCCAGAACTTCCCTGCCTCCTGTCCCTATCATCACTTGTAAATTTTTGTTTTTGTTGCAATTGCTTTTGAGGATTTAGTCATAAATTATTTTCCAAGATTGATGCCCAGAATGTGTTTCCTAAGTTTTCTTTTAGAATTCTTATATAGCTTGAGGTCTTACAAATAGATATTTAATCCATTTCAAGTTAATTTTTTCCCAAGAACACACAACATTCAAAGGTCACAGTCAGTTTACATCCTTTACAACAGAATGTATCTCTCACTCTGAGATTCACATTTGACTTTCTCTTTTTTATTATTTTACTTTAAGTTCTGGGATACATGTGAAGAACGTGCAGGTTTGTTACATAGGTATACACATGCCATGGTGGTTTGCCGCACCCATCAACCTGTCATCTACATTAGGTGTTTCTCCTAATGCTATCCCTCCCCTAGCCCCCTACCACCCAACAGGCCCCAGTGTGTGATGTTCCCCTCCCTGGGTCCATGTGTTCTCATTGTTCAACTCCCACTTATGAGTAAGAACATACAGTGTTTAATTTTCTGTTCCTGTGGTAGTTTGCTGAGAATGATGGTATCCAGCTTCATTCATGTTGCTGCAAAGGACATGAACTCATCCTTTTTATGGCTGCACAGTACTCCATGGTGTATATATGCAACATTTTCTTCATCCAGTATATCAATTTGATGGGGATTTGGGTTGGTTCCAAGTCTTTGCTATTGTGAACAATGCTGCAGTAAACATACATGTGCATGTATCTTTATAGTAGAATGATTTATAATCCTTTGGGTATATATCCAGTAATGGAATTGTTGGGTCAAACGGTATTTCTGTTTCTAGATCTTTGAGGAATTGCCACACTGTCTTCCACAATGGTTGAGCAAATTTACACTTTCACCAACAGTATAAAAGTGCTTCTATTTATCCACATCCTCTCCAGCATCTGTTGTTCCCTGACTTTTTGATGATCATCATCCTAACTGGCATGAGATTATATCTCATTGTGGTTTTGATTTGCATTTCCCTAATGACCAGTGATGATGAGCCATTTTTCATATGTTTGTTGGTCGCTTCTTTTGAGAAGTGTCTGTTCATATCCTTTGCCCACTTTTTGATGAAATTTTCTTGTAAATTTGTTTAAGTTCTTTGTAGATTCTGGATATTAGCCCTTTGTCAGATGGATACATTGCAAAAATTTTCTCCCATTCTGTAAGTTGCCTGTTCACTCTGACAATAGTTTCTTTAGTTGTGCAGAAGCTCTTTAGTTTAATTAGATCCAATTGGTCAATTTTGGCTTTTGTTGCCATTACTTTTGGTGTTTTTGTCATGAAGTCTTTGCCCATTCCTATGTCCTGAATGGTATTGCCGAGGTTTTCTTCTAGGATTTTTATGGTTTTAGGTCTTACGTTTAAGTCTTTAATCTATCTTGAGTTAATTTTTGCATAAGGTGTAAGAAAGAGGTCAAGTTTCAGTTTTCTGCAAATGGCTAGCCAGTTTTCCCAACACCATTTATTAAATAGGGAATCCTTTCCTTATTGCTTGTTTTTGTCAGGCTTGTCAAAGATCAGATGGTTGTAGATGTGTGGCATTACTTCTGAGGCCTCTGTTCTGTTCCATTGGGCTATATATCTGTTTTGGTACCAGTACCATACTGTTTTGGTTACTACAGCCTTGAAGTATACTTTGAAGTCAGGAAGCGTGATGCCTCCAGCTTTTGTTCCTTCTGCTTAGGATTGTCTTGGCTATACCGGCTCTTTTTTGGTTCCATATGAAATTTAAAGTAGCTTTTTCTAATTCTGTGAAGAAAGCCAGTGGTAGCTTGATGGGAATAACATTGAATCTATATATGGACATTTTCACAATATTGATTCTTCCTTCATGAGCATGGAATATTTCTCCATTTGTTTGTGTCTTCTCTTATTTCCTTGAGCAGTGGTTTGTAGATCTCCTTGAAGAGGTCCTTCACATCCCTTGTTAGCTATATTCCTGGGTATTTTATTCTTTTTGTAGCAATTGTGAATGGGATTTCACTGTGTATAGGAAAGCTTGTGATTTTTGCACCTTGATTTTGTATCCTGAGACTTTGCTGAAGTTGCTTATCAGTTTAAGGAGATTTTGGGCTTAGATGATGGGGTTTTCTAAATATTCAATCATGTCATCTGCAAACAGAGGCAATTTGACTTTCTCTCTCCCTATTTGAATACTCTTTATTTCTTTCTCTTGCCTGATTTCCCTGGCCAGAACTTCCAGAACTATGTTGAATAGGAGTAGTGAGGGAGGGCATCCTTGTCTTGTGCCAGTTTTCAAAGGGAATGCTTCCAGCTTTTGCCTATTCAGTATTATATTGGCTGTGAGCTTGTCATAAATAGCTGTTATTATTTTGAGATACAGTTTATTGAGAATTTTTAGCATGAAGCAGTGTTGAATTTTATCAAAAGCCTTTTCTGCATCTATTGAGATAATCATGTGGTTTTAGTCATTAGTTCTGTTTAGGTGATAGTTTACGTTTATTGATTTGTGTATGTTGAACCAGCCTTGCATCCCAGGGATGAAGCTGACTTGATCATGTTGGATAAGCTTTTTGATGTGATGCTGGATTTGGTTTGCCAGTATTTTATTGAGGAGTTTTCCATTTGTGTTCATCAGGGATATTGGCCTGAAATTTTCTTTCTTTCTTGTGTCTCTGCCAGGTTTTGGTATCAGGATGATGCTAACCTCATAAAATGAATTAGGGAGGATTCTCTCTTTTTCTATTGTTTCCAATAGTTTCAGAATGAATGGTACCAGCTCCTGTTTATATCTCTGGTAGAATTTGGCTCTGAATCCATCTGGTCCTAGACTTTTTATGGTTGGTAGGCTATTAATTACTGCTTCAATTTCAGAAGTTGTTATTGCTCTATTCAGGGATTTGACTTCTTCCTGGTTTAGTCTTGGGAGGGTGTATGTGTCCAGGAATTTATCTATTTATTCTAGATTATCTAGTTTATTTGCATAGAGGTGTTTATAATATTCTCTGATGGTAGTTTCTGTGGGATCAGTGGTGATATGCCCTTTATCCTTTGTTATTGTGTCTAATTTCTCTCTTTTCTTCTTTATTAGTGTGACTAGTGGTCTATCTATTTTGTTAATCTTTTCAACAAACCAGCTCTTGGATTCACTGATTTTTTTAAGGGCTTTTCATTTTTCTTTTTTTTTCTTTTTTTTTTTTATTATACTTTAAGTTCTAGGGTACATGTGCATAACGTGCAGGTTACATATGTATACATGTGCCATGTTGGTGTGCTGCACCCATCAACTCGTCAGCACCCATCAATTCATCATTTATATCAGGTATAACTCCCCAATGCAATCCCTCCCCCCTCCCCCCTCCCCATGATAGGCCCCAGTGTGTGATGTTCCCCTTCCCGAGTCCAAGTGAGCTCATTGTTCAGTTCCCACCTATGAGTGAGAACATGCGGTGTTTGGTTTTCTCTTCTTGTGATAATTTGCTAAGAATGATGGTTTCCAGCTGCATCCATGTCTCTACAAAGGACGCAAACTCATCCTTTTTTATGGCTGCATAGTATTCCATGGTGTATATGTGCCACATTTTCTTAATCCAGTCTGTCACTGATGGACATTTGGGTTGATTCCAAGTCTTTGCTATTGTGAATAGTGCCACAATAAACATACGTGTGCATGTGTCTTTGTAGTAGCATAATTTATAATCCTTTGGGTATATACCCAGTAGTGGGATGGCTGGGTCATATGGTACATTTAGTTCTAGATCCTTGAGGAATCGCCATACTGTTTTCCATAATGGTTGAACTAGTTTACAATCCCACCAACAGTGTAAAAGTGTTCCTATTTCTCCACATCCTCTCCAACACCTATTGTTTCCTGATTTTTTTAATGATTGCCCTTCTAACTGGTGTGAGATGGTATCTCATTGTGGTTTTGATTTGCATTTCTCTGATGGCCAGTGATGATGAGCATTTTTTCATGTGTCTGTTGGCTGTATGAATGTCTTCTTTTGAGAAATGTCTGTTCATATCCTTTCCCCACTTTTGGATGGGGTGGGCTTTTCATTTTTCTATCTCCTTCATTCTGCTCTGATCTTAGTTATTTATTTTCTTCTGCTATCTTTTGAATTTGTTTGCACTTGCTTGTCTAGTTATTTTAATTGTGAGGTAGGGTGTTGATTTTAGATCTTTCCTGCTTTCTCCTGTGGAGATTTAGGGCTATAAATTTCCCTCTAAAGACTGCTTTAGCGGTGTCCCAGAGATTCTGGTACATTGTGTCTTTGTTCTGATTGGTTTCAAAAACTTATTTATTTCTGCCTTAATTTCATTATTTGTCCAGTAGTCATTCAGGAGCAGGTTGTTCAGTTTCCACATAGTTGTGCAGTTTTGAATGAGTTTCTTAATCCTGAGTTCTAATTTGACCACACTGTGTTCTGAGAGACTGTTTGTTATGATTTCCGTTCTTTCATATTTGCTGAGGAGTGTTTTACTTCCAATTATGTGGCCAATTTTAGAATAATTGTGATGTGGTGCTGAGAAGATGTATATTCTCTTGATTTGGGGTGGAGAGTTCTGTAGATGTCTATTAGGTGTGGTTGGTCCAGAGCTGAGTTCAAGTCCTGAATATCCCTGTTAATTTTCTTTCTTGTTGATCTGTCTAATATTGACAGTGGGGTGTTAATGTCTCCCAATATTATTGTGTGGGACTCTAAGTCTCTTTGTAGGACTCTGAGAAATTGCTTTATGAGTCTGGGTGCTCCTGTATTGGATGCATACATATTTAGGATAGTTAGCTCTTCTTGTTGTATTGATCTCTTCATCATTATGTAATGCCCTTCTTTGTCTTTTTTGATCTTTGTTGCTTTAAAGACTGTTTATCATAGACTGGGATTGCAACCCTTGCTTTTTTTTTTTTTTTTTTTTTGCTTTCCATTTGCTTGGTAAATACTCTTCCATCCCTTTAGTTTGAGCCTATTTGTGTCTTTGCAGATGTGATGGGTCTCCTGAATGCAGCACACCGATAGGTCTTGACTCTTTATCCAATTTGCCTGTCTTTGTCTTTTAATTGGGGCATTTAGCCCATTTACATTTAAGGTTAATATTGTTGTGTGTGAAATTGATCCTGTCATTATGATGCTAGCTGGTTATTTTGCCAGTTAGTTGATGTAGTTTCTTCATAGTGTTGATGGTCTTTACAATTTGGCATGTTTTTGCAGTGGCTGGTACCAGTTGTTCCTTTCCATATTTAGTGCTTCTTTCAGAAGCTCTTATAAGGCAGGCCTGGTGGTGAGAAAATCTCTCAGCATTTGCTTGTCTGTAAAGGATTTTATTTCTCCTTTGCTTATGAATCTTAGTTTGGTTGGATATGAAATTCTGGGTTCAAAATTCTTTTCTCTAAGAATGTTGAATATTGGCCCCCACTCTCTTCTGGCTTGTAGGGGTTATGAAGAGAGATCTGCTATTAGTGTGATGGGCTTCCCTTTGTGGGTAACCCAACCCCTCGTTCTGACTGCCCTTAATATATATTCCTTCGTTTGTACCTTGGTGAATCTGACAATTATGTGTCTTGGGGTTGCTCTTCTCAAGGAGTATCTTTGTGGTGTTCTCTATATTTCCTGAATTTGAATGTTAGCCTGTCTTGCTAGGTTGGGGAAGTTCCCCTGGATAATACCCTTATATTAATATAAAAAGAGTGTTTTCCAACTTGGTTCCATTCTCCCCATCACTTTCAGGTACACCAATCAAACATCGGTTTGGTCTTTTCACATAGTCCACTATTTCTTGGAGGCTTTGTTCATTCTTTTTCATTCTTTTTTCTTTAATCTTGTCTTTATGCTTTATTTCATTAAGTTGATCTTCAATTTCTGATAGCCTTTCTTCTGTTTGATCAATTCTGCTAATGATACTTGTGTATGCTTCATGAAGTTCTCATGCTGTGTTTTTCAGCTCCATCAGGTCATTTATGCTCTTCTGTAATCTGGTTATTCTAATTAGCAATTCCTCTAACCTTTTTCCAAGGTTCTTAACTTCCTTGCATTGGGTTAAAACATGCTCCTTTAGCTCAGAATGGTTTGTTATTACTCTTCTGAAGCCTACTTCTCTCAATTCGTCAAACTCATTCTCCATCCAGTTTTGTTCCCTTGCTGGTGAGGAGTTGTGATCCTTCAAAGGAGAAGAGGCATTCTGGTTTTGGGAATTTCCAGCCTTTCTGCACTGGTTTTTCCTCATTTTCATGGATTTATCTACCTTGGTCTTTGATGTTGGTGACCTTTGGATGGGGTTTCTGTGTGGACTTCCTTTTTGTTGATGTCGATGCTATTCCTTTCTGTTTGTTAGCTTTCCTTCTAACAGTCAGGCCCCTCTGCTGCAAGTCTGCTGGAGTTTTCTAGAGGTCCACTACAGACCCTGTTTGCCTGGGTATCACCAGCAGAGGCTGCAGAACAGCAAAGATTGCTGCCTGTTCCTTCCTCTGGAAGCTTTGTCCCAGAAGGGCACCCACCAGATGCCAGCTGGAGCTCTTTTGTATCAGTTGTCTGTCAACCCCTGTGAGGAGGTGTCTCCCAGTTAGGAGGCACAGGGGACAGGGACCCACTTGAAGAGGCAGTCTGTCCTTTAGCAGAGTTTGAGTGCTGTGCTGTGAGATGCACTGCTCTCTTCAGAGCCAGCAGGCAGGAATGTTTAAGTCTGCTGAAGCTATGCCCATGGCTGCCCCTTTTCTCAGGTGCTCTGTTCCAGGGTGATGGGAGTTTTATCTATAAGCCTCTGACTGGGGCTGCTGCCTTTCTTTCAGAGATGCCCTGCCCAGAGAGGAGGAATCTAGAGAGGCAGTCTGGCTACAGCAGCTTGGGTGAGCTGTGGTGGGCTCCACACAGTTTGAACTTCCCAGAGGCTTTGTTTACACTGTGAGGGGAAAACTGCCTACCCAAGCCTCAGTAATGGTGGATACCTCTACTTCCAACAAGCTCGAGTGTCCCAGGTCGACTTTAGACTGCTGTTCTGGCAGTGAGAATTTCAAGCCAGTGGATCTCAGCTTGCTGGTCTCCGTGGGGGTGGGATCCACTGAGCTAGATCACTTGGCTTCCTGGCTTCAGCCCCCTTTCCAGGGGAGTGAAGGGTTCTGTCTCACTGGCATTCCAGGCACCACTGGGATATGGAAAAAAAAAAAAAAAAAAAAAAAAAAAAAAAAAACCTCCTGAAGCTAGCTCGGTGTCTGCTCAAACAGCCACCCAGCTTTGTGCTTTAAACACAGGGCCCTGGTGGCGTAGCCACCCAAGGGAATCTCCTGGTCTGTGGGTTGCAAAGACCCATGGGAAAAATGTAGTATCTGGGCCAGAGTGCACAGTTCCTCATGGCGCAGTCACTCAAGGCTTCCCTTGGCTAGGGGAGGGAGTTCCCCAACCACTTGTGATTCCCAGGTGAGGAGACACCCCGCCATGCTTTGGCTTGCCCTCTGTGGGCTATACCCCACTCCCAATAAGATGAGCTGGGTACCTCAGTTGGAAATGCAGAAATCACCTGCCTTCTGCATTGATCTCACTGGGAGCTACAGACTGGAGCTGTTCCTATTTGGCCATCTTGACAGCCACCTTAAGTTAATTTCTTTTATACGGTGAAAAGTAGGGGCCCAGTTTTATTCTTCTGCATAAGGGTAGCAAATTATCCCAGCATAAATATAAATTCAATAAATTTAACATCTTTGATAAAATTGACGGATTTGTTGAAATACATGAAATACTGAACCTGATTCAAAACACAAGAATTCTAAACATATTTTTATATCTACAAAAGAAATTGATTCTCAATTTTACAAACCCTTCACATAAAACTCTAAGCCCAACTAGTCTCTCTGGTAAATTCTATCAAATAGATTAGAAATAAATAATACCAACCTACACAAACTCTTTTTGAAAATATAGAAGGAAGAAACACTGCTTCAATTCTTTTTATGAGGGCAGCATAATCTCAGTACTAAAACCTGACAAAAATTTAATAAGAAAATTATAGACCAATATATTTCATAAACTTTGAAAAAGTCCTTCCTAAATTATTAGCAAATCAAATAACAATGGCAATACAAAATAATGAGGTGGAGTTTATCTTAGAAATTCAAGGTTACATTTGGAGATCAATGAATGTGTAATTTGCTGCAACAAAAGTAGAAATATTATATAATCACCTTAACAGATGCAGAAAAGTCATTTGAAAAGATTCAACATCCATTTGTGATGAAAACAAAATCTCCCCTCAATTAAGAATAGAAGTTAGGCCGGGCGCAGTGGCTCAAGCCTGTAATCCCAGCACTTTGGGAGGCCGAGACAGGCGGATCACGAGGTCAGGAGATCGAGACCATCCTGGCTAACACGGTGAAACCCCGTCTGTACTAAAAAAAAAAAAACAAAAAAACTAGCCGGGCGTGGTGGCGGGCGCCTATAGTCCCAGCTACTCGGGAGGCTGAGGCAGGAGAATGGCGTAAACCCGAGAGGCGGAGCTTGCAATGAGCTGAGATCCGGCCACTGCACTCCAGCCTGGGCGACAGAGAGAGACTCCGTCTCAAAAAAAAAAAAAAAAAAAAAAA
>NC_045438.1:46154900-46157777 GCF_002776525.5 Piliocolobus tephrosceles
CAAAAAAAAAAAAAAAAAAAAAAAAAAAGGAACAGAAGTTAGATTCCTCAATATGCTATACAGGGAGTGTGTAAAACCTACTGTTAATGTCAAATTTGATGATTAAGTGATAAAGAATTTTACTTTAAGATGAGGAGAATGTAAGGGTGTTTGTCTTGCCCTTTTTATTCTATATTGAACTGGAGGACTTATTAAATAGATAAAGGCAAGAAAAATACAGAGATAAGGATTGGAAAGAAGGAGATGAACTGTGAAGCTGAGCACTGTGTTTACCCTCTGCCAAAGGCTCCATATTGTATCCCTATCTACTACTAACACTTTAAGCACCTTCAGATCTGCTGGATCATATGGCCCAACTGGCACACTAGCTTGTACAGCAGTCTGTACTGTTGCAGAGCCTTCTCTTGTTCTGGGCTCCAATCAAAATTGATAGTTTTTGAGATTTTACAGTAACTGGGTTGGAATAGCATACTCAAAAGAGATATATATATTGCCTTCAAAATCCAAAGAGGCCTATTAGGTGTTGTGCATTTTCCTTAGTGTTGAGAGAGGGTAGATACAGCAACTTGTTCTTCACCTTGAATGAGGTATCTTGACATGTCCCAGACAACTGGATTCCTAGAAATTTCACTAGGATAACTGCTAATTTTTGTGGACTTTATTTCTTACTCATTTACAAGCAAGTGTCTTACTAATGTGTCTAGATTAATCGCTAATTCTTGGTCATGAGTTCTAGTTACATTTTATGGATTAATGTGTGTCCCCCCGGCAGTCAAATATTGAAGTTCTTACCCCCAGTACCAGGAATGTCACCTTATTTGGAAAGAGATCTAATTTTAAGATCAAGTCATGCTGGAGTAGGTGTACTCCTAATCCAGTATAACTGGTATCCCCATAAAAAGGAAATTTTGGAAATTTGAACACAAAGATATACATAGGAAGAATACCATGTGAATATGAAAGCAAAGAATGATACAGCCACAGACAAGGAAAACCAAAGACTGGCAGAAAATCACCAGAAACTGAGAGAGAGGCTTCATAGTCAATTCACATCTACTCACTTCTGGCCCCAGAAAAAATTAGCGATACTCTTTCTATCACCACAAGTTCCTTCTTGTTCTAGAGTTTCATATAAATGAAATAAGGAGTGTGTACTCATTTCCATCTGGATTCTTTTTCTCAGCTTAATATTTGGAGATATTATTTGTGTATAGTAGTCCATTCTATTGTATTGCTGAGTGGTATTTTATTGTATGGTTGTAGCATAATTTATTTATTCATTTGCTTACCGATATACATTTGAGTTGTTTTGGTTTGGAGCTATCAAGAACAAAGCTGCTATACATTTGCATAGTCTTTCTGCGGACATGTTTTTATTTCTGTTGAGGAAATACCAAGGAGAAGAATTGTTGGGTCATATGGTAAGTATAGAGTTACTTTTAAGGGAAAGATTATTAACATGTTGGCCGTTTATTGCAGTTTGAAATAATAACATTCATGTGAAAGTATCCAATAGGTATTTTGAGATATATATACCTAGAGCTATAGATTGAGATGTATTCCTATTAAACAACATCAATACTAGAAAATAGTACAAAATATAAACTTAGACATTGATGGATGGCCATAAGTGGGAAAAGAAGGGTCAGGAAAAGGAAATCAGCAAAAGAACCAGAAATTAAAATAAGAAAATTAGAAAAATATGAAGTCATGAAATCAAGAAAGTTAAGACAAGAGCATAAATAGGATCAAAATTTCTAGAGGTGGTGGGGCATGGTGGCTCACGCCTACTAATCCCAGCACTTTGGGGGATCAAGGCAGGTGGATCACTTGAGGTCAGGAGTTCAAGATCAGCCTGGCCAACATGGCGAAACCCTGTCTCTACTAAAAATATAAAAATTAGCTGGGCATAGTGGCATGCACATGTAGTCCCAGATACTCCGGAGGCTGAAGCAAGAGAATCACTTGAACCCAGGAGGCGGAGATTGTGGTGAGCTGAAATTGTACCACTGCACTCCAGTCGGGATGACAGAGTGAGACTCTATCTCAAAAACAGAAAAAACAACAACAAATTTCTAGAGGACAAGGAAAATGGCACTTCATCTGTACTAATATTTATATTTTCACCATTCTTATGAATTATTTTCTCTCATCCTGAAGAAATTGTCATGTCTTTTTCTCTTTTGCCTGTTAATATAGTGAATTACATTTATTGATTTTCAAAAGTTAAACTAAGCTTGCATTCCTGGAATAATGCCCCCAGAGTCGTGGTGTAATCTACTTTTAATGTATTGTTAGATTTGATTCGCCAAAATTTTGCTGAGAATAGTTGCATCTATATTCATGAAGGGTACTGATCTGCAGTTTTCTGTTCTTGTAGGGCTCTTTCTTGATTTTAATGTTGCTTCGTAAAATGAGTTGGGAATGGTTTTCTACTTCTCCATTTTTCTGGAAGAGTTTGGACAGAATTGGCATGATTTCTTTCTTAAAGGTTTGGTGAAATTCCCCAACGAAGCCACCTGGGCCTGAAATTCTCTATGTGGGGAATTGCTTTTCTTGTTTGTTTGTTTGTTTGTTAACTCTAAATTTAATTTCTGTCAAATACATAGGGCTATTCCGGATAGCTATTTCTCCTAAGTAAGCTTTGGTAGTTTATGTTTCAAATACTTTTTCCGTTTTATCTAAATTGTCAATTTTGTTGGCATAAAGTTGTTCATGTTATCCCCTAATTTTCCCTTTAAGGTTTAGCATCTGCAGGGAGATTCCCTTCTGTCATTCTTGATATTGGTAATTTGTGTTACCTCTTTTTTCCAGATCAGTCTGACTAGAGGTTCGTCCATTTTAGTTTTTTTTTTTTTTTTTTTTTTTTTTTTTTTT